>NC_056744.1:1213584856-1213884856 GCF_019279795.1 Protopterus annectens
GCCACACTCTCATTGCTTTTTGATACAAGGGATAGGAGAGGGTTCCCCCCATTTACTGATGTACTAGACTACTGACATGTTGTCTGTCTGTATAGCAATCATCCCCGGAGGAAGAACATCCTGGGATTCCTGCAAAAGTAGGAGGACTGCTTTCTTCTCTAGAGCACTGATGTGCAGAATGACCTCTACAGGGGACCATGTGCCCCAAACCATCTGTCTCAAGTAGTGCATCCCCAGATTGGGAGGGTCTGTGGTCACAGTGGCCTTGGTCAAGGGTGGAACAAAGGGTCAGCCATAAGGGACTTTGCAAATCCTGGTTATTTGAATAGGAAAATTCATGTATTGTCATCTTATCAACCACTGGACAGCCAGTGTCCATTGTAGCACCCTTATATGAAATCTTGCCAATAGCACCTGTGTTACGGAGACGGCCACAGACCTGAGCAGCTGTAAAACTAGTCTGGCTGGGGGCACTGAAGAGACAACAGATGTGCAGCCTGTTGTTGTAAAGTCTGGATCGAGGTAGTGGTGTTATCTGAGAAATTGTATCCAGGTAAGCACCCATGAATTCCAGGACTTGAGTGGGGGACAGGTGTTATTTGCTGTAATTGACTGTGATGCCCAAATTGAGGCATAGACAGAGTAAGTATTCCTTGATGTGAATTAATAGATGCCTGGTGGGAGTGGTGAGGAGCCAGTTGCCGAGGTAGGGAAACACCAAGAATCTTGGCAATCTCAGGTGAACTGCAACCACTGCCATACATTTGGTGAACACCTGCGGGTCTGTGGTGAGACCAATGGGCAGGGCTCTGAACTGGAAGTGACTGGCCCCTAGCTGGAAGTGAAGATATCTACTGGATCATCTGTCTATTTTGATGTGATAGTACGCATCCTGGAAATCTACTGAGCACATCCAATCATCCTTCCTCAGAAGCAGAAGTATGGACTGAACTATAACCATTCAGAACTTTGAGTATTTTACAAACAGATGTAGATGGCTTAGGTCCAACATTGGCCTGAAGTCCCATTTTTCTTTGACATCAAAAAGAGTCTTGAATAAGTTCTGAACCCAGACTGGTCTAGTGAGACCTTATGGATGATTCTTTTTTCTAGCAACTTTTTGACTTTTAAGGCTGCATCTTTCCTTTGATGGGGTGGCACATTAGGAAATCTCCTCTATTTTGTTGGGGGAAGGTGGGAAAAGGGAATGTAATAGCCTCTGTTAATTATAGTCTGCACCCAGACATCTTTGGTGATGGACCTTCCATGCCTCCAGGTGCAGAGATAAGTGCTCTCAAATACCTCCAGAGTGCAGCAGTCGAACAATCGTTCAGAATAACTGATAAGACTTCTCAGTAAATGGGCCTGTGAAGCCATGGTTTTGTGGGCCTCCTCTGCCACATGGGCAATGTCTACCACTGGAGATTCCCCATCTGCAGTGGGGGGATCAATCTCTGTAGAAGTCTTGGGAAAACCCTTGTGATTTTCGTACTTAATCTTCCTACCCCCCTTTGTGGTTTCCAGAAAAGATCCACTGAGGGTAGAAAAACATATTCCTACAGCAGACAGGATTTTTTTTCATCCTGTTTCCTCCTGAAGAAATTCTTTTTAACTTTGGGTTGAAACAGAGTTATTCCATCAAAAGGAACATTGATGAAGGATGTCTTGAAATGCTCCGCAAAATCATATAATTACATCCATGCATGCCTCCGAATCATAATACCTGAGCCTGCAGCTCTTTAAAACCCTCAGTAACACTGGAGACTAGAACCATGGAGACGTATGAGATGGACTGAAAGATGACCAGTTGGGAAACCATGGTCTTCTTGTCCTTCTCAGACATGGACCCAGAAAGGGACTTGGAAAATTCTTTGGTCAAGTCCCACTGAATAACATGTGCCAAATAGTTTAGAAATCAGACAGCAAAGGTCACTGACGCATAAATTTGCTTCCCAAATCTGTCAGACTCCCTGGACTCTCTGACAGTAGGACTTTCCTTGGCAAGATACTTTTTAGTGGATGCCGCCATCACCATAGCATCGGCTGGGGAGTCTTTAATCCAGTGGGCATGGACTCAGGGTGCAACCAGATACTTATCTGATTTTTTGAGGAGTTGTTCTAACACATCCAGATCATTCCATGGCCAACAGGAAATCAAATCCACCATTTCTTCCAATGAGGAGACAGCCCAGGAAGTAGCCATGCCAGTTCTGAAAGCCTCAAGGAACACTGATTCCTCCTCGAAAAGGGCTTTGGAAGACCAACCACCTTTCTGTCTCAGAAGTTTGAGGATCTTCCTGAATAAGATGTCCTCAAGGGGTTACATGGTGGACTCCTCCCCCTTCATTGAAATCAGTGTCTTCTATTAGTGACTCCTGCAAGGAGTCAGTGTGCCCCCTTTTGCACTTGCACTTATGGGGAACTTCCACAGAGGCATAATCCATTGAAGACTCAGAAGTCCTCAGTCCTATATTAGGACTGCCTCAAGACTGGAAATGACTGGCTGTCCAGATGGAACAGAATGAGTAGGCTCATTTCTTCAGATGGAGAAAGCTCTTTCTACTGCCTCAAAGGCAAAAGTCGAGAGAGAACCAATATCCACCCCAGTAGGAGCTGAAGCCAACTAACTTGGATAGCCCATAGAACCCCTCTGACCCTGCCTTGAGGCAGATGTTGGAGACAAGCTATCTAACACAAAAGCTCCAAGGGGAAGAAACAGTTCTGAGAGTCTCAGAGTCGAGGCCCCACCCCAGATCTGGCACCAAGGCTATGGCTCCGAGATCCCTCAGGCTCCAACACAGTCAGTGGTGGCTGAATAAAAGAAGATTCTGGAGTCAAAGAGGACTAAATCTTTGTATCTGGAACTGATAATCTCTGATCTGAAACATATGAAACTGATGGGTGGACTGAGTAGGAGCAACAGTAGGGGTTTGAGATTGTGCAAAGCTAAGGGGTCCAATGGGAGACAGAGCAGGAAGAAGTCCCAACTGACTTTGGGGTCCACAGGAATTTACTCATCATTCTGTTCCTGTCTGCCTCGGACAGGCTCCTAGTAGACCTGAAGGATGATGAAGTAGACAGGGGTCTCAAACCCCTATGGGGCATGTCTTATGGAATAGAGTAGTGTGGTCTTGAAGGTATTGGCTCTAGGGGGAAAAAAACAGATTGCCTCCTAAAAGGTGACTTGGAAGAGCAAAATGTTGCATCTGAGGAAGTAGACTGATTCAAGGTCTTTGAAACTGTAGCAGGTGGAGCTGAGTGAGAACAGCAATCAGGGGAACATTTCCTTGGCTCCTTAGACTTAGCAACTGCCTTTTTAGGTGCCTTTTCCTCTTTGTCGCCCTTAGAGTTATCCACAGGCTTATTTGTAGAAGGGGAAGCTCCAGACACAGAAGAAGAAGAAGTAGAAGAACAAGGAATCAAACCTTTCAACATCAGTTTATTTCCACACTCCACTAAGGCTCTGTGATTGAACCCCAAGCAAACATCACAATCTTAATCAACGTGAGCAGCCACTAGACAATAAATGCACTCCGAATGGGCATTGGAGGTGGAGATCTTATGGTTACAGGAAGTGCACTTTTTCAGGCCAGTTGGCTTGTCTGACATAACTGCAGACAACTACAACTAAGGAAATAACAACACAGCAGCCCCAAAAAAAGTCAGACATGAGCAATGGTACCAAGAAAATTCCACAAAGGGTATAAAAGGATAGAAGATACCAACAATGGCAACTAGAATACTAGCAAGAATGAAAGAGGAAGTAGGCGCAAGGCCTATGCCAAAAGAAATACTACAAAATTATTATTTTTTTTTTTTGCTATCTGGGGAGGAAGAACAAATAGAAAATGGAATGACTCCAAAAAGACTGGAAAGACAACTGCAAAAGATAAAAAAATTAACTTATCTGAACTTGAGCTACCTCAATCATTTCTGACTCTACGAGCAACAAATGAGATCTAAGGTTTGGAAGGGATTATGGGTAAGAGAAGGAGCTTGAGCTATGGATACTATGTCTGAAAAGTGATTAAAGTTGGATCCAAGGTCAGATCTGAGACCCATCAGTTGAGGGACAGTCGAAAAAGACAATATCAAATAATACCTTCTGCTCACACTAGTACTTCCCAGAACATCACTCTGAATTGACACAACATACTCCTCAAAATAAATTTCTACACTCCAACTGCATCAATAGTGTCAGTAGGTGGCATTTTGTATGTGTCCAACACAAAAAGCATTCTGCCTTTCATCTGATGCTGACAAAATTCCATCTTTATGTAAGAATGATTTAAACCCACTTTTTACTATAATTGTAGACTAATCTTTCCTTGGCAGCTTACCATACTGTACTCCTTTGCTCCAAAATTCAAATGTAATACTACTTCCAAAGGAAACTGTATAAAAATTTTAATTTTGAATATGTAACTGAACTATGTCATTCTTCCCGGGCCTCTGCTTTCCCAGTCAACAAAGGCAAATAAATGCATACATACATAAATGCTCATTACACCGTTCTGGAAATTTCATCATCAGTCCTTCAGTTTCAAAAGTTAAGCCACAAACAAAACGTCTCTGTCCCTATTTGTATAAAAGACTGAATTTTCTGAACTTTAAAACCCTGCATAGTTACCAGATTGTCCCATGCATAATATCTGTCATGTTTTAATCTTATTCTCACAGTTAGCCTTCTCTTATTTAAAAAAAAAAAAAAAGTTTTACGTACACTTTGTTGCTGCTCTGTTTTTTGTCTGCTGTCACTGCTGCATGTGTTTCAATTACCACATTCTCTGCTGCCACAAAACCGGACTCCTCAGTTTGTTGATGCTTTCTTCTTTTACTTTGTGTCACTGCTGGATTATCTCCCTGCTACATTACTAGGTTTCTTCTCCAGATTACAATCCTAAACACTTCCAAAAAAGTTAATTGCCATTGTACACCATGAAATAATAGGACTGTCACCTGGATCATCCTGCTCAAATACTATCAACACAACATCATCTGCAAGCCATTCTGAACATAATTTTGTCATCTGTACCACTCAGACTAAATTACTTCATTGTTTGCTTTGTCAGCTAAACACTGTTCATTGTATCATCCACTTCACAGAATCTATCTGCATTCTGATACTCCATATTGAACACATTTTTCTCTAAATTCTCATTTCCACCTCCAAACTTTCCATAGTTTTTCTCTCCTCCTCCATGCTGCTGATTCCCTTAGGCTTCTTCTTTGCTTATCCTGGCCAAACTTCCCTTAGTAGTATAAATACCACCTTGAGTTTCCCCTAAAAAGAGGCCACTAGCCTAGTTGGACTAACTCAGTCAACAAAGGGAAAAATAAATAAATAAAAAGATAAATAACATATTCCTGTTCACCTTTTAATTATAATCTCACATACAAATTCTCTTATCACAGATGATACTGATACAGAATAGATGCATTTCAAATGACATCTATAGTTTCCTCTCTCAAATTTAAATTAACAAATCTGAAATCTTAAACACATTTTCTCACTCAGTGAGTTGTACTAAAGATTAAAGTGCCTAAAAGATAAGTAGCATGGATTTTGAAAATAAAAACAAAAGAAAGATTTTGGATCACACTATGTATTTGCAAAACCTTCCATAGCTGGTTACACTCTACAGATGCCAATACCACAGAGTGACTTTGTTCATAAATTTATTCGCCACTTATAATGAAGTGGTGCAGAAATCGGCTAGAAAATGAAGAAAGTATTAGGTGCAACTACTAAAATCTAAAAGAATAACAGAAGCGTGAAAAAGGATACACTAGTAACACTGCACAGTAACAATAAAAGGCACAAAGTTCCTGATAAAGAAAATGTTTAATACAAGGAATAAATGCATTGAAGTTTAGGGTTACAGTGCACTGCACAAGAGATATCTCTTAGACTGTAAGATACTGTGTCTCATCTATTTTCACGCACATTCAGCATCTACGTCAGCCCTCATCCCTTAGGCTCCACGGTGCTGTAGGTGAGTGCTGGCACAGTATTAGCAGTCTACATGAAATAAACAGGAAACAGTCCACCCATAATGCTGCATACTCTCCCAGTTATACACCCTGACATAGATGTATTAATTTAGGGATTCAGAATGGTACCATGGACTGAATATGAACATATGATCTTTGAGTGGAAAAAAATGGATTTGGAGTGAAAAGGGGAGACAGCAAGCAGATAAATAATGTTATCATAACAAAAATGTGGCGTGAACAGTTAACAGGTATGACAAGTAAAATGGAACAACAGGGGAGCAGAATGAAATACATTTTGTGAGGAACGTGCAATAATAGTAAACAGACTTTCCTTGCTGTTCCTGCTCCTATCATATGTTATACCAGTAAAGTAAGCTGACATCCTGTCACAACCTTGTTTGACCTTACTGATGCATGGAATAGGTAGTTGACTGTTAAACTATTAATGGCTTCAAGCAGTGGAAGACATACTGTGTTACATAAAAAGCAAATCGGACAGGCAATCTGGAAATTGAAACTATGCAATTAGCCAACAAGAATATCAGATTTGTTTCTAGTATTGTGACAGAAGAAGGCATACTCTGAATATCCACAGACTGAAAATTGTATGATGTGAGCAACATTAATTTCTTCATTTACAAGCTCATAACCAAGCACACACAAGTTTCCTCTTTCAGGATAATTCAGCAGAAGTGGCACGTTACCAGACATGAAAAAGTTCATACCTCACCATGTTTCCATTGAGGTGACAGTTGCCAAAACTTCCACTAGATTTCCGGCCACAAAATCCCACTCCACTTCCTGCACAGATGCTACCTCCACTCAATGCATCCACCTAGTCTGGTGAGGATTATCAAGCTGTAACATACATCAATACAGATACTGCAGTCAAACTACTCTTGTGAAAGGTGGCTTACAAGGATAAATAGGACTCATGTACGAAGGAGTATACAACTAATCACATAAAATTAGGGGAAAAGATGAATAGACTTTATACTAAAATTTAAAAAGTAAGTCGATCATCTTCTATTATGATGAGTACCCCGAAAACTATACAGCATGCTTCCTTCTTTTATGCCTTTCCTGTGCTCATAATATATGTGGAGAGCACCAAAAATAATTGGAGAAGAAAGCCACTGCTAACATAATCTGAATGGCAACAGCAGCACCACCATCTTTTAATTTAGATTGCAGCCTGGATGCAGTGTTTAGTAAAGGTGAGCTTGGATCACCAAATTGCTGTCTCTCAATTGTTTACAGTAGAAATGCCTCTATAAAGGTAACAGAGGTACCTGCTCCTCTGATGGAATGGGATTTGACAAGGTCAGGTTTGCTCTTTCTAGCAGAATTAATGCCAATACGAAGTCAGCTTGAAAATATCTGTTCATCTTACAGAATATTGAACTTGGGCTCTGAGCGAAATAAATAAAGGTCTGCTAACATTTTCCAACTTCCTCTTTTAAGGAGATACAACTCTGCAGGTGATACTGAAGACTGGAATAGACAAAATCCTTTCACCCCAATTTGGGAGGATTAAAATAAGGAAAACTAATCATTTTATTAAGCATAACAGAGCAATATCAGATATGAATGTAATCATTAATAAGAAGTTATGTACTCACCATAACGTTCCATCTGAGTAGGTAAACTTTATTTGGCAGCAACCTATGGGTCTTCGGATCCATATCGGATCCAAGCCGGCAGTTTTCAACAGCAGAGATCCGAGCTCCAAGCTCCTCCCCTACCCATAATCCCCTGCCAACCCTCCGTAACCTCAGATCGAGTGTGCCTAATGCAAGACCTGCACCAAATATCCAGCCTATGGTCTGACCTCGATACAATCAGATGACCAAATAGTAACATAAATAGCCGATGGTCAGGGGGAAGGAGGGAGGGATGGTTGCTGCTAAATGAAGTTTACCTACTCAGATGGAACATTATGATGAGTACATAACTTCTTAATCTGAAGTAGTTAACTTCATTTGGGCATCAACCTATGGGACAGAGTCTCCAGCTACCTAATTCTTGGGAGGTCCTCATGGAAGGATGTTCCGGAGCACTGCAGAGCCAAAGGATGCTCTCCCTCTGGAGACCAGGTCCAACTTATAATGATTTATAAAGGTATGAGATGAAGCCCAAGTGGCTGCCGAACAAATTTCATCCAATGAAACCCTAGAACAAAATGCAGCAGATGTGGAAATTGACTTAGTAGAATGGGTGTGGACTCCCTGGGGTGTGGGCCGGCCAGAACTTTCATATGCTAGAAGAATACACTGTGATATCCACCTAGACAGTGTGACTTTTGAAACTGATTTTCCAAAATTAGATTTTGCAAAGGAAATGAACAGCTGGTCTGATTGCCTATGACCAACTGTTCTGTGTAAATAGAAATGTAGTTGTCTATGAACATCCAACGAGTGCAACTTGTATTCGCCTTTATGTTGGTAACTGGGAAAAAAGACAGGTAGATTAATGGTTTGATTGATATTTGATTCAGAAGCAATCTTAGGGAGAAAAGAGGGATTGGTCCTGAGGGATACTCTATCTTTGTGAAAGATCAAATATAGCGGCTTGGCGGAAAGGGCTTGTAGCTCAGACACCTTCTGGCCGAAGTGATAGCGACAAGAAATGCTGTCTTCCAGGATAATAGTTTGAGATCCACTGAGGCTGCAGGCTCAAAGGGAGGAGCTGTCAAAGCCTGCCGCACAAGCGCTAGATCCCAAGGAGGGACTACATCCTTCACCGGGGGTCTTAGTAGGAAGGTACCCTTCAAAAAGACCTTACACAATCTGGTTGAAATCAAAGGGCCTAGGTCACTCCCCACGTGATAGTGCGAAATAGCTGCCAGCTGAACTCTGACCGTGGACAAGCTGGCTCCTTGGTTAAAAAGTCCTGACAAAAAGTTTAACACCGCAGGCAACGGAGCCGTAAAAGGGTCTAAAGTTTGTTGCTCTGCCCAAATAGAAAACCGTTTCCATTTGCTATCATACAGTCTTCTAGTAGACGGCTTGTGGGCCGCCACTAAGATAGCTTTGACCGGGGAAGAGATACCGGGAGTCCTAGCTAGGATTGGAACTGGAGCAACCAAGCCGTGAGCTTCAGATCATCCAGATTCGGGGTCAGGAGGTCTAACGGGTGCGAGATCAGATCCGGGATGGGATCCAGAATCCAGGGAGGATTCACTAGATGAGACCGTAAATAAGGGAACCAAGCCTGACGAGGCCAGAATGGGGCAATGAGGATTATTCTGCTCCCCAGCTGTCTGGATTTCTGTAAGAACTTCAGCATTAGAGGAAGAGGAGGGTAAGCACAGAGGAGACCTGGCGGCCAAGCATAAGCCAGAGCGTCTCGGGGGGATTCCCTGGGTGGGGGAATTAGAGCAAAGTAGTCGTTGCACTTCGTGTTTGAGGGAGAAGCGAAGAGATCGCAACAAGGTTGACCCATTTGGAGAATATTTGTTTCGCTACTTTGGGATTCAGAGACCACTTGTATGGAGATAGAATCGTGCAACTCAGTTTGTCCGCAAGGATGTTGGACCGTCCTGGAATGTGCATCGCTATGAGGAAAGCGGTTGGTGGAGATCGCCCATTCCCACACTCTCATGGCCTCTCGGCAAAGTGGATAGGACCTGGTTCCCCCTTGTTTGTTGATATATCAGACTACCAACATGTTGTCCGTCTGGACTGCAATACTCCCAACGGGGAGAAGGCTCTGGAGTGCTTGCAATGCCAACAGCACCGCCCTCATCTGTAGGACATTGATATGCAGTGAGGTCTCCGTGTGGTTCCACATGCCTTGGACTGTCCTGCCTAGACAATGCCCCCCCATCCAAGGTGAAAGGCGTCCGTGGTCACTGTGGTTAGGGGATGGGGCATAACAAAGGGCCGACCTTTGAGGAGGTCCGGGAATTGGAGCCACCACAGAAGGGCCTTCCTGCAAACACTGCTGAGGTGAATGGGATGGTTTAGAGGGTAATGCAGGAAGGACCATTGGACTTGGAGGGTCCACTGTAGGATCCTCATGTTCAAATGCGCCATGGGCAGCAGGTTGATGGCAGCTGCCATCGACCCTAGGGCCCTCAGGACCAACACTGCTGAGGGAGCTGGAGATTGAAGAATGGCCTGCACATGGAGTCTCAGAGTTTGAAGCCGGTCTGAAGTCAAGAGGGCTAGGAACCGGTTTGTATCCAATCTGGCCCCGATAAAGTCTATGATTTGTGTCAGCAGAAGGGAAGATTTTTCTACATTGACTATGATCCCCAGCCGTGGAGCTAGACGGAGGAAGGAGTCCCTGGCTGCGCATAGTAGATGCCTTGTGGGGGGCGGTCAGGAGCCAGTCGTCCAGGTAGGGGAAGACCTGAATTCCCTGGAGTCTCAGGTGGGCTGCTATCACTGACAAAACCTTGGTAAACACCCTGGGGGCTGTGGTGAGACCAAAGGGATGGACCCTGAATTGGTAATGGCTGGCTCCTAGCCGGAAGCGAAGGAACCTCCTGGAGTGTCTGTCCATCAAGATGTGGTAGTACGCATCCTTGAGGTCTATAGAGCACATCCAGTCGTTCTCCTGCAAAAGGGGGAGAATAGATTGAAGTGTGACCATCCGGAACTTTTCCTTGGTTACTGATAGGTTCAAGAGGGATAGATCGAGGATTGGTCTTAAGTCCCCCGTCTTTCTTGGCACCAAGAAGAACCTGGAGTAAAAGCCCGATCCGAACTGGTCTGGGGGGACGTGCTGAATGGCTCTTTTTTCTAGCAGCTGCTGGATTTCCACATCTGCGGCCTCCCTCTGATCGGGGGGGGACATCGGGGAGGAATCTGGGATTGCGAGGGGGATGAAGAAACGGGATTTGGTAACCTCTGGATATGATATGAAGCACCCAGCGATCTGTTGTGATGGACTCCCAAGCTGCCAGGTGCCTCGAAAAACACCCCCGACTGCCTCCAGAGTGGAGCAGTCGGGTAACCCCTCAGGGTTGCTGCGTGGGCCGATCACAGAACGATTCTCTGGACCCAAAACTCCTCGGACCCCCTCTGCCTCTAGGGCGGCGTCCACCCTGTCCTCCTCTGCCTCGGAAGGACTGGGTGTCCGGAGCATCACGGGACTGTTGCGACTTCCGGAACCACATCTTCTTCTGTCCCTTTTGGTTCTTGGAGAAAGACCTCTGGGGAGCAGAGAAGCGGACTCCGACGGCAGACAATGTCTTCCCGTCCTTCTCACTCTGGACTAAAGTTTCGCGTACGGTTTTGCCAAAGAGGGCAGAACCATCGAATGGGGCATTAGCGAAAGATGCCTTAAAGGGTTCCGCGAAATCACAGTGTCGGAGCCACGCCTGTCGCCTCATGACGACGCCCGCTTCCCTAGCTCTAGTGGCTCCTTCCATAGCATGGGATAGTAGCCGCATAGAGGTATTAGAAATCGACCAAAGAGTGGCCATTCAGGCAGAGTACATCTGCTTGTCCTCCGCCGACATGGACTCCGGGGGCGACCCAGCGTACTCTTTAATGAGGTCTCGCTGGAGCCGTATGACATGTGCCATGTAGTTCGGTGACCTTACCGAGAAGGTAGCTGAACTGAAGACTCACTTCCCAAGGCGGTCCATCGCCCGAGACTCCTTGCTAGGAGGATAGACCTCTTGGGCCAGTTCCCTCTTGGTGTCCGCCGCCACCAACATGGCATCTACCGGGGATCCCTTACTCCAGTGCACTCTGTCGGAGGGGGGACTAAGAATCCTGTCAGGTCTCTTCGGGACGGGCTCCCAGTGTCCAACTCCTTCCATGCCCTGGTAGTGATCAGGTCTACCGGGGGTCAGCTGGAGGGGACACCCAAGAGGTAGACGGGCGTGCTTCAAACGCCTCCAGGAACACAGATTTGGACTACCCTCCCCTTATCCTGAGCATCTCCATGATGTCTCTGAAGGAGACATCTTCGGGGGGTGATCCTGGGGAGCCTTCCCCTTCCTCCAAATCTGTGTCCTCGGTTAAGGACTCAGGGGAGTCCAAGTGTCTCCTTTTGCACTTGCGCTTGTGAGGGACTTCCTCGGGGGGGCTGTCCGAGGAGGTCTCACCAGGCTCATCATGTCCCAACAAGGGAACTACCTGGGATGTTAGAGCAGGCTGTCCCTGGGGCCAGGTGATGGAAGCCGGTGCCAACTGAGAGGGAGTGCGGGGCGGAGCCGTAGCTGTGGCCGGGGGCCTGGAATCCCTCAACAGAGCCCTCTCCACCACATCGAAAGCCGAAGGAGAGCTGCTCTCTCTGGGATTGAGAGCAAACCCTCCCTCGGATCCGACAAGCGGATCGGGGCCAGCGCCGACGCTATTGGATCCGACGGGCCAGTCTGCTCAGACCTGGATAGAGCCGAAGGCAGACTGACATCCTCGGATCCGAAACTCAGCTCTTGGCTCCGAGAGCTCAGATCCGCCGAAAAGGGACCCGACAGACTCAAGGGCACTGTCGGCGCCGAAGTACCCGATACTATCGGCGCCGACACCCCCCCGGCTCCAACGCCGCTCAGCTCCGAGGACTCCAAACCAGAGAAGCGGGTTGGAGAAGGAGCGATCGGGACAAAAAAAGGGGTACAGCTCCCCCCAGGAGGGGGGGGGGAGGCAAGAGCACTCCCATCTGCAGTTGGGCCTGGAGGAATCTTCTCATCATCCGGTCCAAATCTGTGTCCGTTAGGCTTTTAGTAGACCTAGAGGAGGCCACCGAGGTGGGACGGGAGTGCCGCCTCAAAGACCTTGAGGGAGTTCGGGCCTCCTCCTCCTCCGGCCCCGGTGAGAAGCAAGGTGACCGGATCCGGGAAGGAGAAGGCTCGGAGGTCTTGGAGGGAGAAGCCCGCTTAGCTGGCGGGGCTGATGTAGAAGCCTCGGCCCGCCGCTTGTGGTGCTTCTCCCTATGCTTCTCTTTTCTGGCTTCCCTATCCTCCTGGCCCAAGGTGGGAGGTTGAGTCCCGGCCAGGGGAAGGGAAGCAATCGTGGGTACTGCCGCAGCTGCGGCAGGCGCCATGGGGGGACCAGAGGTCGGAGCCGAGTCCGGGGGAAGAAGACCCACCAGAATCAATTTCGACCTCCAGTTCTTAAGTGCCCTGGGGTTGAACGCCGCGCAAATAGTGCATCCAGAGGAGAGGTGTTCAACCCCAAGGCACAACACGCACCGAGTGTGGCCATCCGCTGGGGATAGCTTATGGCCACACTCGGTACATTTAGAAAAAAATGTCTTTGGGACCTCAGACATTACTGTAAGGAAAGACACACACACTAGGCCCCAATCACACACAGACACATGCCCTAACGCTCTCGCTAGGGGGGGGGAATAAGCTGAAAATAAATTTGAAGGGAACAACTACAAGGGGAAGCTAATCACACACACACCACTCTTTTTTGACAGAAAGGGTAAAGAAAAGATCACATTTTTCTCACAAAACTTCACTAACACCTGGAACTCAAGGATCAAGCTGCTGGCTTCAACCACGGCAAACTAGATCTGAGGTCACGGAGGGTTGGCAGGGGATTATGGGTAGGGGAGGAGCTTGGAGCTCGGATCTCTGCTGTTGAAAACTGCCGGCTCAGATCTGATATGGATCCGAAGACCCATAGGTTGATGCCCAAATGAAGTTAACTACTTCAGATAAATGGTTTAGTGTATACTAACATCCTGTATTTACAAAAAGCAGGTATAACTCAATGAATATTAATATCAGTAAATTAAAAACATGATTAAGTCATGGCATGGTTAACAATAAAGCTGTCCTCCTAAGTCAAAAAATTAAGATATACTAGAAAAAGGAAGGAGCTATCAAGGGAGTTGGGTTAATATTGCACAAAGGGTGCCCATGCCATTCAACTACCTGGAATGCACATGGCAGATTTTACTTTTGTTCTGCATTACATCAAACTTACTTGGTCAATTATGTAAAATAAAGGGAAAATCAGTTATCTGCATGGGTGTTTGAATGTGTGTGTGTGTGTGTGTGTGTGTGTGTGTGTGTGTGTGTGTGTGTGTGTGTGTGTGTGTGCGTGTAAAAATGCAAGTATATGAGTGTGTGTGTGTGTGTGTGTGTGTGTGTGTGTGTGTGTGTGTGTGTGTGTATGAAAATGCAAGTACATGAATGAGTGTGTGTGTGTGTGTGTGCGTGTTAATGTATGTGCTTGTGTTTGTGTGTGATCTGAGTACCAGCTGAGTTGCTGGCTGTTAGTGTGAGATGCCATAGTGTGAGAGTGGGGTAAGGAGTTTTTCCTTATTTCCTTATTACCCACTGTTGTGCAATCTCACAGTTAGTATATTTAATTAGTGGGGGGGGTGCAAGCCATTCAGGGTTGCAAGAAGGCTTGCTCCCACTTACAAAAACACTGCTTTATTTTTTTCAATGATTTTCCATGTTTGTGTATTTTTAGATATTTGAACATTAAATTAGTACAATTCCATGTTTTATTACAGATCCTGCACAACAGTATATTTTTAAGAGAGGAGCAGGAGAGTTCCTGACTAAACAAATGGGAAAAAAAATCAGAAACTATGTCAAGTCTGCTGCTACGGAAAGGGATATGTATAATCTCCTTTTGAGAATACTTTTCAGCTACTAATCTGTAAAAAAAAATCTAGTTGTGGTAAAAGTCTGCATTCTTGACCATTTTAAAGGATTACTGAAAAAAAGGCGAGCAAAATAGATTCTCTTTATCCAAAACAGAGCAGGTGAGGGATATCTACAGAGTCATTTCACCAGACTATTTCTTAGTTCTCACCTAGGAAAAACTTTGCTTCTAAGTCTGAAGGGAAAGCACCAGTCAGATCGAAGAAATCTTAAGAATGTTCTTGTCCATAAAGAGACAAAGATATTATCTTTCATGAAACAAAGATAATATCCATCCTGAACCACTAAAACTATAACAGAAAGCCAAAAACTTTATATCACACAAATAACTTTATGCAAAAGAAGGGGTTGGTAGGTGGGTACTGCAGCAGTGATGGATTATACAACTGTACTATGTTCATCATTCTTACTGCTGCAGTAGCCTTTTGACTATACAGGTTGATTACCAAAGTCTATCCAAGCAGGGAGAAGGAAAGATAAGGATCCAGAAGCCCCTGGAGAACGGGCCTAGCAAAGCCAGCCCTGGACATGGAAAAGGAATCTAGTTTGTAATGCTTTGTTAATGCTTCTAGTGTCCACCTCTTTCCAATATGCCTTCATTGATGCCAAGGCTCTAGAAGAATGTGCCTTGATACTGTCTGGAATCAATTTGCCATGAGGGTAATAACAAAAGGCAATAGCTGACCAGAGCCACCTTGAAATACTCTTGACTTTGGTTTTCTCTTCTTTGTACTGTCATAAGAAATTAACAGCTGATCAGCTTTTCTAAAGGACATAGTTCTGCCAAGATAGTACCCGAGTTCCTTATGCACATTCAGAGTATGTAGAATCCTTCCTCCCTGGTTCTGAGGATTTGGATAAAACAGAGGGAAACTGATGGCTTGAGTCAAAGCAAACTCTGAAACAACTATGGACATAAATAAGGGATTTGCTCACAGTGATACCATATTTATGTGGAAAATCAGATGATCACATAGGGTTCACCCACCATGAGAGCTTGCAATTCATACACTATTCTTGCATATCAGTGCAATGAAGAGTACAATCTTCCATGGGATAAACCTTAAATATACCTGATGAGGGAGACAAAGTTAACTTTTCCAGCACAAAGTTATTGCAGGAAGGAGCCACCTGTTTTTTAGGAGGCCTGAGATGTAAAACACCCTTCAAAAACTGTTTTGATAAAAAAAAAGAAAATATAAGGGAGGATCCATGGACAGACTTGCTGAAATGTCTGCAAAATGTACCTAGATAGATGAATAAGGCAAGTCAGAGGAAAAGAATTAGTACATAAATCCCTGATGGGACCCTGGTTATTGTCGAGGCACTGACTAGAAAATCTTTTCCACTTGCCAATATAAGACTTTCTAGTGGCAGGTTTTCCTGTCTCCTTTAGTAACTATTTCATGTCCACATGAAAGAGGTACCTAAAAGAAATCAAAACTGAATCATCCAGTCAAGTAGTTAAAGTTGTTTGAGACAGGCATGTATTAAACAACCCCTGTCTTGTGTGAGTAGGTCCAGTATGTGAGAAAGCTTTTGGTAAGAAGGGAGAACCAATGTTCTTCAGGCTAAAAGGGAGTAACTTCAATGATTTCTGGAGACTCCTTATTAATCTTCACAATTATTCTGGATATCAGTGGCAAGGGTAGAAATTAATAAAGGAACATTATTGACCACAGGCGTGAAAATGCATCTGTTTTTCAGGCTTGCTTGAAAGGAGTCGTGGATAAGAATTTGTTCAGTTGTCAGTTTTGAAAGTAGGTGAACAGATCTATTTCAGGTATTCTCCACAACTGATTCAACCACTATTACTGAGTAAGGGCACCTTATTAATTTGGGCACAGCCATTTTCAATATCCATCCCAGAATCTTTCTAACCAAATCATGCTACATCTATTACTCTTTGTAAAGTGCTGAATTCACTTACTTTGCGTCCTTCTTTGCTTGTATTAGTGCCTGGGTCAGTTCATTCTGAGCCTTCTTTACCTCCATTGTCAGTTTCATGTCTCGCTCCCGAAGTTGAAAGAGTTCTCTAAAACAAAAGGAAAAAGAGTGAAAAAAGTATAGAATTCAGATGAAGTAAAATAAATATGCAAATGATGCATCTATATAATACAAGTTGTTTTTAATTATGTCTTTCCCTGTTTTCACTCATACCATTTTCCCACTGATTAAAACCTCCTTTTGATGGTATATCTGCAATTCAGATTGACAAAAGGTGCGGTTAGCCATAACACTATTTAACTAAACCATTTCCCCTTTTAAAGCTTCTTTCGGCACAGTCAGATATGTTCTAAACCAGCATTACATGGACCACTGATGCATAACAAAATGTTTGCAGCTACCTAACATAATAAAACATAATAGTCAGGGTGGCCATCATGCTAAACACTTTCTACCACTTATGTCAAGATACTTTCCTAGCAGTGATGATTAGCAAGGTTAATTCAGCACAATTTAGCATGACAGGTGGAACAATCGTTGTAAGAATAGAACAAAACTGTGTGATACCAAGAAAGAGAAAATGGGTCTATATTATTTCTTCGACAGCTTAGGTTGTCGAATGCTCAATAATCGATACCTAAGCGTTGAAGTTTCAAAATTATGAACGGCCATATAAGCCATTATCGAGGATTTGCCCTTTCCCCAATGTAGAGCGATCTCAGCGTTGGTATATTTAGTTGGGGGGCACAGCCCCCATGTCGGGGGGTGTGGAGGGCAAAGCCCCCCACTATATTTAGGTTGAAAAGTTCATTTTATTTCCGGATAGCCTAGCAAATTCTTTCCCAATTCACAATTTTGAAACTTCAACACTTAGGTGTCGATCATTAAGCATTCGACAACCTAAGCTATCAAAGAAATAATATAGACCCGAGGAAACTACACCGCCAAGGATAAAGTTGCCACAGTTCACAACAAATTCAAAACAGACCAAAAATGACTAACGGCAACACACACGGCTGACTAATTGTGAATAAAACACTTATTTATTACATAAAACTAAAAACAATAATAAAGTCAGTAAGCACTTTCACATGGATCAACCATGCTTCTTCAGACCTTTAAAATCTTTCAGCACATCATTCAATTTAAATAAAACCAGCTAGCTCATTAGCTAATGAAATAATACGTTGTCGTCGTAACTAGTTACTAGCAGGGCAGCTTAAAAAACATTCAGAGCAATCCAACATATATTACAACACTCAAACTAAAAATAAAATAATTACATACCATTCAATATTCAGTGAATAGCTCATCCATAAAATGTAAATACAAAACATAAACCTTGTTTTCAATGCACATGAATCATCCAATCAACATCCCATGGTATCGCGAGATTTTGCTCTCTGTGTCCATAGCAACTAATGAACAAAAAGAACATATGCTCCATGCACATAGAGCGTAGTATATAAAACATTAGTGAACTAAATTTCTATATTTCAAGAATGGTTTCAAACTAACAGCATCATTCAGCCCAAAGCCCTTGTCGGCTTGCAGCCGAATGATCCATTTCTGTTCTGCCTTCTCTGTCAAGTTCTTAATATCACCCAAACAATTTCTAATAGAATAGGGACACTTTGTTGCAAGAATTGCAATATTGTCACTATATCCAGAATGATAATAAGTTTACACATCCTTATACGTTGTGAGTATTTAAATTTCCATGTTATGCTAATTGTACTACGAAAAACGTAGTCTGTTTGGCTAGGTGTGTATAATGCCTGAAGTTCTATGTGGGTAAAACAAACCGACCCTTGAAATATAGAATCGGAGAGCACATTTATTACACAAATATACAGGATATGAGGAGTGCTCTAGCGAGACATTCACAACAAGCAGGGAATGAGCATTGGTTTAAATTTACGGTTATGCAAGTGGTATATACTGATGGGAGGTTGGGTGATATTAAGAACTTGACAGAGAAGGCAGAACAGAAATGTATCGTTCAGCTGCAAGCCGACAAGGGCTTTGGGCTGAATGATGCTGTCAGTTTGAAACCATTCTTGAAAGATAGAAAGTTAGTTCACTAATGTTTTATATAGTAAGCTCTATGTGCATGGAGCATATGTTCTTTTAGTTCGTTAGTTGCTATGGACACAGAGAGCGAAATCTCGCAATACCATGGGATGTTGATTGGATGATTCATTTGGCATTGAAAACAAGGTTTATGTTTTGTATTTACATTTTATGGATGTGCTATGTACTGAATATTGAATGGTATGTAATTATTATATTTTTAGTTTGAGTGTTGTAATGTATGTTAGATTGCTCTGAATGTTTTTTAAGCTGCCCTGATAGTAACTAGTTACGATGACAATGTATTATTTCATTAGCTAATGAGCTAGTTGGTTTTATTTAAATTGAATGAGGTGCTGAAAGATTTTAAAGGTCTGAAGAAGCATGGTTGATCCACGTGAAACCACTTACTGACTTTGTTATTGTTTTTAGTTTTATGTAATAAATACATGTTTTATTCGCAATTAGTCAGCCGTGTGTGTTGTCGTTCATCATTTTTGGTCTAAAACTGTGTGATACTGTTCTTTTGGAAATGGAATCAATAACACAAGCAACTGTTACATAGTTATAACCAAGGTAATAACATTATAAGCAAAACAGAAAAGGAAGACAACTGAATAAACGATAGGTATCAAAGGATTTTCTGAAAAGACGGGCATTTTGTGCAAGTGAAAATTACATTAATGTGTAAGATACTTACCATAACACCGTATCTTCAAGGAGAAGTCAGAGTAACAGTAAATCATAATATTTGCATTTGCCAACTTTATGTGCTATTCTTTCCTTGCCAGAGTTTCCATCATCTACGTTCATATTCCTATGGAGGCCTACGACAGTCTCATGCCAGTTCATGGATGCACAATACAGTCATTCTGCTATGATATTAGAATATAATATTATGAATGATTATATCCACTCCTGTTTTGACAAGTACTGCAACCTATTTTTTGCATTTTGAGAATATGTCTTATTGCTCGTCTTGTGTATTCAAATAAGACAATGAGGCTTGGGTGTTAGTTTAAGTTGCTCCTTACACACAAACACATTGGGATGGATGAATGGAACATAAAACCTAAATGAACTAACTAACTGACTGACTGCTACACACATACATACTTTCACTCCAGCTGCTCACTCAAAATAGCACTCTTGCTTGCATGTGCTCAGTACTTATATGCACGTGCCCATACACTGGAATGGCTCTTAAAGGTATAACACTCTGATCTACATCCTCCCTCTCTGACTATTCTCTCATGCAAATAAGAATGACAATTAAATGAGTATGCAAATTATACAGACATATACAAACAATAACAATCATGCCCGGGTTGCCGTGAATCTAGGACTAGGTCTTGAGACACATCTTGACCTCGTAATGTAATTATCAGAACTCGGTTTAGCAAAGCAGTCAGGGGAGAATGTTCTGTTTCAGAAATTTCAGGGATACTTTCAGGAACAGGAACAGATGATAAAATGCTCTCTGGAATGGGAACATTGGACAAATCACTCTATGAATTAGAGTCTCCATTACAGGCAAGATGCAGTAACACTGGCTCGGACAGAGGTAGTGAATGTTTCCACGTCCGCCTGAATTCCATACCTTGTGACTCAATGCTGTACAATCTTGGTTCCTCACACAACTGTTTCACAAGTCCTATTCGGTCAAATCCTTTTTGCTGTCTGCATCCTCACTATCTCTCCTTCTTTTAATGGATTCAGAGGCTTGCTGGTTTTGTCATAGTAGGACTTTTGGGACAAACGCTCATTTAGGAGTTGAGCTTTTACTGATTTGTTGATTTTAGCACTCAGGATCAACAAATTCTTACTGACTGGTAGAGTGGTTCTAGTTTGTTTCGATATATGTCTCTGAGCAGGAATGAAATAAATTATTGCAAGGAATGTTTCTGAGATTAAGCAGATTAAAAAAAATCAGTATTATCTTGTTTGGATTTCTCCAACAGCTGTTTTGCACTTTGAACTGCACATTCAGGCAAGCCATTAGATTGTGAGCATTCAGGTCTACTAGTAACACGAACAAAGTCCTAAGTTTCAGCAAATCTTTTGAACTGCTGACTTGTAAACTGTGCGCCATTGTCAGAAACAACTTTGTGCGGCTATCGTGGACAGAAAAATGCCTCTTCAATTTTGTAATGACCGTACTGGAAGTTAGGTTAGGAAGTAAGTCAGTCTTGAACCAATCTGAAGAGTCTACTAATACCAAGTAATGTTGACGATTCCATTCAAAAATTTCTGTAGCTACTGTCGACCAAGTAGTTCAGCAATCTGGCTTAACTGAAGTGGTTCTTTTTGTTGATAAGGTTTAGTACTATTACAAACAGAACAAGCTGAGATTTCCTTCTCAATATCTTTTGACAGAGAAGGCCAAAATACTAGTCCTCTTGACTTTCTTTTGGTAGAATCAGTTCCTTGGTGCCCAAGATGCAAGATTTTAATATACACTTGATGCAAGGATTTTGGAGCAATCACTTTTGGACCTTTCATGATGATACCATCTTCCATCAAAATCTCGCCTCTGTAAGGAAAACATTGCTGCACATCTACTGATAAACAAGATTGCTTTGACAGTCATCCTAGAGATATAAAGTGGTTGAGCTTCTGGAGAATTGGATATGAAGCTGTGTGAGTTCTAAGCTCATCAAGATGTGTGGAAGAAAACATTTTCACTTCCATGACTTCAAAACCAGGCTTCTCATTCTCATGCTGTTCAGTAGTTTTCTGGGCAATCAGGATAAAGTATCAGCAAGATAAAGAGGATTGCCTTTTTTGTAAGCCAAGTGGAAATTGTACCTTTGCAATTTTAATATCATGCACTGCAATCTCACATGAGCTGTGTGCATTGGCTTTTTCAAAATAGCAACTAAAGGTTGGTGGTCAGTCTCAATTTGAATAGTTCGGCCATAAATATAATCATGGAACTTTGAACATGCAAACACAATTGCCAAAAGCTATTTCTCGGTTTGAGCATAGTGCATCTCGGTTTAGGTTAGAGTTCTGGATCCATAGGCTACTGATCTACCCTCTTGAAGAATGACTGCACCAAGATCAAACTTTAAAGCGTCACAGGAAAGAGTTACTGGTTTGTAAACATCATAAAATCTTAAAGTGGGTGGACTGGCAATTTTCTGTTTCAGGACATCAAATGCTCATTGGTGTTATTCTAACCAGGACCGGGTTACATCTTTGTGTGTCAGCTCTCTTAGCAGTGCTGAAATTTGACTCAAGGCTGGAATGAACTTGCTCCAAATAGTTAACCATGCCAAGAAAATGCTGTAAGGCTGTGACATTTTCTGGAGCTGGCATTTCAAGAATTGCAGTTTGCTTGGAAGGATCTGGTCATAAACCTAAACTGGTAAACAAATGAACCACATAAGTATCTCCCTGCAGCCTGAATTTACATTTCTGAGGATTCAGCTTAAGATTCACATCAAGATCACATTCCAGAACTTTCTTGACGTTTCTATCATGTTCGACTTGACCATTGCCTCCTACAAGAATATCTATTATAGCACAAGGAGAGCCAGAAAAAAATTTGTTCCATCGCAAGTTGGAAGACATCACTGGCAGAATTTCTCCCAAATGGCATTCTTAAAAATCTGTACATTCCAAATGGTGTACTGAAAGTGGTTAGCAAGGAAGATTTTCGATCAAAAATAATTTGCCAAAATGAACTTTTTGCATCTTAGACAGAAAAAACAGTGGCATCTGGCATAAGGGCAGCAACTTCTTCAACTGTACGCATTGGATGATAAGGTCATTTTAGTGGGTTCAGGCGTCTAGGTAGCAAGACATTTCCCTGTGGTACATTTGACTGGGGACACATGGCTGAAGTGACAGTCAGCTGCAGAGAAATATGGCTGTTTGCAAATTCCTTGTGGGCAAAGAGAAGAATGTATTGCCATGCCCACAACTTCAAGAATCAAAGTCACAGGGGGAAAACAATGTCCATGGTCCCCAAGGGAATATGAGACAGCAGGCATTATGGCAGGCATCAGCAGCAGGCTGGCCAGAGGGCATGTCAGTGGCAGTACAAATGCAGTGCATAATGGGCAGTACCTTTATAAATGGTGTGTGTGGACCATTACCCCCTTTACATTCTCTAGGGAACATTACAAAAAATGCATACTGGAGCATAAATGTGACTACAGTCGCCTGCAGGAGTTCTTCCATACTGTAGCACACTCCTACATGTTGTAGTCACATAAGTATGTACTCTACACTGAGCACAACACTCATTACTTCTTCTGCCTCCATGCATTTGGTTATTAAAGCTGTGAGCATGGCAGTATGTGCTTCTCTTTGCCCACAGGGAATTTGCAAACAGCCATATTTCTCTGCAGCTGACTGTCACTTCAGCCATGTGTCCCCAGTCAATTGTACCACAGGGAAATGTCTCATTGCCTAGGCGCCTGAACCCCATTTTGGGTTCAGGCGCCTAGGTAGCAAGACATTTCCCTGTGGTACATTTGACTGGGGACACATGGCTGAAGTGACAGTCAGCTGCAGAGAAATATGGCTGTTTGCAAATTCCTTGTGTGCAAAGAGAAGAATGTATTGCCATGCCCACAACTTCAAGAATCAAAGTCACAGGGGGAAAACAATGTCCATGGTCCCCAAGGGAATATGAGACAGCAGGCATTATGGCAGGCATCAGCAGCAGGCTGGCCAGAGGGCATGTCAGTGGCAGTACAAATGCAGTGCACAATGGGCAGTACCTTTATAAACGGTGTGTGTGGACCATTACCCCCTTTACATTCTCTAGGGAACATTACAAAAAATGCATACTGGAGCATAAATGTGACTACAGTCGCCTGCAGGAGTTCTTCCATACTGTAGCACACTTCTACATGCTGTAGTTACATAAGTATGTACTCTACACTGAGCAAAACACTCATTACTTCTTCTGCCTCCATGCATTTGGTTATTAAAGCTGTGAGCATGGCAGTATGTGCTTCTCTTTGCCCACAGGGAATTTGCAAACAGCCATATTTCTCTGCAGCTGACTGTCACTTCAGCCATGTGTCCCCAGTCAATTGTACCACAGGGAAATGTCTCACTGCCTAGGTGCCTGAACCCCATTTTAGTGCTTTATTCAAACCTCTAGGATCAATGCATATTCTATTATCATCTGAGCTTTTGTTATGAGATACTACCATGGAGTATACCATTCAGTTGGTTCTTCTACAGGATATGTTACTCCTAGCTGCACCATTCTGTCTAACTTAGCTTTGACTCTACCTTGCAAGGCTACTGGAACTTTCTGTGCCAGTCTAATAACTAGGCTTACCTCGTGGTCTAACTTCATGGAGTACACAACTGGGAGCTTGCCTAACTTGTCTTCAAAAATATCGGCATAGTCAAAAAAATAGTTTGTGCGAAATTTTCATTGTTACATATGCTTATATGGTAGACTTCTTTATTAAATGAAAGCAGTCCCATTTTCAAACTGTATTTGAGGCCTAATAATGACTGCATTACTGAGCCTTCAGTATGAATTTCTTCACCACCATAAGCAGCAAGCTTTGCACACTTTGCCAGGTCAAGTTTCTCACCAGCTTTTACTCTAGCAAACATGTCTGCTGGCACAACATTGCACTTTCAACCAGTATCATCTTTGAGCTCTACAGGTCCCATTAATCTGAGCAGTACAAAATACTTTGTTCTTTGCCCACAAATCTACTGCGTTGACTGTTTCACCAAGCATAGACACACCATCAACATAAAAAGTAGGGATGCAGATTTCTAATTGATCAATTTGCCTGTCTGAATGCTCTTTTTTAATAAAGAATGTGGCCCTTTAGAATTACAGAGCCTGTTGAAATGATTCCACTTTTTACATGTGTGACACTGCTGACCAAAAGCTAAGCACTTCTCTCGCTTGAGCTCATGGCTACTTCCACAATTATGACAGTTGACTATGAGGCTTGTCACAGATTTTGCTGAATCACCCCTCTGCTTTACTGAGTGTGCACTGGGTTTTACTGTAGCTGCTCTAGGTTTTGTAGGAACCACATCCTTAGGCCTGTACCTTTTAACCTTGTGCTGCATACTATCAAGATTAGCACTGGAAGGCACTGAAAGCATGCTTTTCTCATCTGTAAGTATACTTGCTTAAAGTTAAATTACTGTCTCAGAGCAAAATCTTTCTCACTGCATCATCTTTAATACCACACACAACCTTGTCTTTTATCAACTCGTCTCTCAGATACCGAATCTGCGCGTTTTAGCCTTATTTCTCAAGTTGGTTATATATGCTGCAAAAGTTTCACCCAGCTTTTGATCTCTTGTGTAAAATATGTGCCTTTTCATTATAATATTCACTTGAGGGTTACACATTTCTCTAAATTTACATTAAGAACTCAGTGTCTTCCCGCATTTCAGCAGGTACCACAATATGGTACTCTTCCCCCTCCCATGCAAACACAGCAAGTGTATACACAAATGAACACTCCCTTTCAATGGCTTCTGAACCAGCTTGATTAAGCAGAATAAATGCTTTTGTACGTGTCTTTATCAGAAAAAGCAGCCTGTATGAAAATATTGTACTCTTGCTCACTCTCCAATTTTCTGCAACATTACTATCAAACATAAGTGGACCTGGTTTACAAATACTTCTGCCATGCCAACAAATTGCCCTTGTAATTATGTTCAAACATATACACCAAGTACTTGAAAAATATTCAACTGCTCAACAATCTCTTTGAAAGTACTGTATTCTGTGAAATAACTGCACTGTAATACTGCATACACTTGCCAACACTTTGCACACTTCGGATACTTCAAATAGCTTTAGTTAATATGAAAAAGAAGCACATAGTGAAAAAATATGGTTTTGTCTTTTTTATATATTTTATTTGATTTGAAGTTAATTTAAACATTTTCATAAGCATTTCAAGTACTTTTTGTCGTAGTTTCGAGCATTTTGTTTAATTAGGAATTAATTTTGAATGTTTTGAATGCTTTGTTTTATATTTGTTGTGTAAAAAATAATTTAAGTGAGTTTTAGTACCTAGAATTATCTTTCTGACCTGTTTGTGAGTCGTTTGATCTTTGGATGATCCACATGTATATTCCTCCATTACTGACTGTGCACCTCATAGTTTTGACTTCTGATCCCATTCTAACACCATGTTGCTCGTCTTGTGTATTCAAATAAGACAATGAGGCTTGGGTATTCTTTTAAGTTGTTTATTACACACAAACACATCAGGATGGATGACTGGAGCATAAAACCTAAACTAACTAACTGACATACATGCTTTCATTCCAGCTGCCCACTCAAAATGGCACTCTTGCTTGCACGAGTGCTCAGTATTTATATGCACGTACCCACAGACTGGATCAGCTCTTAAATGTACAACACACACTCTGATCTACATGTCTGATGTACTCAGAAAGTCAATAAATTTAAAAAACATTTTTACTCTAAGACATCAGAAGGACATAATTTTTGTAGTTGGGTTCGTGCCAGAAAATGTGGCATGTGTTGCCAGAGTAAATATATTTTCACTAGTACATCAGTAGTATTGAATTCCTAATTGTGGAACAACTGGTGTAGTGTACCTGGCAACATGTGACTCATGCCAGGTATAGTATGATGGGAAGACTAAATAGCTACTAAGAAAACAAATATATGAACACTTATGACATATTGAATAAGGTGAATGTAAATGACCTTTATAAACATGCTACTGAATGTTAAACATTTGAAATGTTGGGAGTCCCGAAGTATGGAGACTGAATGGCCGAAAGAATGAACTTACATATACTAAGATGCTATTTCTCAGAAAATTCTCTTTTCTCTGAGGTATGACAATCTCAGAGTTGGTACATATAAGTTTGGGGGTGTGGGGGTACACATTACATACTTTCAAGATTTGGTTTGCAGTCTGTTTTTTGTTTCTTTTTTGTTTTTTGTTTTTTTGCTTTTCAGCTTTTGGCATTGGGTGCTGACATCATTTAAGTTATTCAAATTTGCAGTTTTGACCCATGTTAAGAAAAATCTTCAGGGTGGTCCTTGGGAAGACATTCTAGCAAATAATGAGCTGTTATGGCAATTACGTCTTGGAGTGAATAAAAAAAAAGGATTGAATGACAAGATTTCTGTCAGAAGTTACTTGCACTTCATGAGGTTAAATTATAAATTATTGTAGTATCTTATACGTATTTGTAACAGTTACATATTTTTGCAGTCACATATAAGTGTATAAACAATTTTATTAATGAAGTGGAATCATGTGACTAAAATGGCAAATGTTGATTTGTCATTTGGTGGATATTTATTATGGAATTTACTTTTGAGACATAAATTCTGATGAAGCCCTATTTATTTTGTGATAAAAGCACTAAATCTTGTCTGTTTATTAAACAAATTTAATTCACCCAGTGGTCATTTCTTTGTTGCTGAGGGTTTTCTTGATTTACCATCTGCGGTTTTGAGTTGGTTATAAATGTATGTTGGACCTGACAATTTCAAGTAGGCTACTGACTATCATGTTGCTGTACCAGCTTCAAGCTCTCACTGTCTATCATTTTATCTTGAAGAGTCTTTTGCATTGTCATGAACCAGCATGTCTTTACGGTTAGAAGAATTCTCAACCGCAGAAGTTCTGGTTTCTGACTTATTCATAAATTTAATAAAGTTAGTGAAGACATTTTTTTTAACCCAATTAACATCTGAGATAAGGCCTCCTTTAAAGATGATACTGTATATTTGAGATCCTGGTCATCTGTCTTTTCCAGTTTTTAATGTTTTACGTTTAACTACCTTCTTGATGGTAATAACTGATGAAGATTTTACATTAGATTACTGTGCTTCCATCTGGCCTTGCATCTCATATTTTTGCTGCTTCAGCAGAAATAAATGAACAAAATGCAAGGAAAGTAAAACCACAGCAATACAGGCCAAAGCTAACAAAATAAGAGAATGACTTAGATTTGTAATGCTTTCAACTCATTTCTGAGTTAAAAAACTCAATTAAATAAGAAAGTTAATGTTAGAGGCAGCCATAAAACACTCCTAACTCAAAAGCAGCCATAAACGTCTAATTCAAAGCTATATTCAACAACATCCCATTTTCCTTTCCTTTACTTCTACTGTTCTTCCTTTTTCTTTTTTATACACCCTCACAATACTGCTATGTTTTCCCTCTTCTGTCTAGAAAAGTAGACCAGCCCCAGAGGAGGGTAGTCTTGAAGTTCTTGCAAAACTAGGAGCACTACCCGCATCTCCAAGACAAAGATGTGAAAGCTGGCCTCTTCTAGACTCTATAAACCTTGAACCATCCTCTGCTTGTAATGCCCCCCACCAAAGGAGGAGGTGTCTGTGGTCACTATCACTGTCAGATGTTGTAGAACAAATTCTCTCCCAGAATGCATGTAGGGGGAACTGTTGCCTGCAAAGACTGCTCATGATAATCAGGGTTGACAGATGTTGGGAAAGTTGAGACAATTCATTGTGCCTTTATGAGCCACTGCAGTATTCTACCTTTAGAACAGACAAAGCCATTAGTCCCAGAACTCTGAAGACCAGGACAGCTGTAGGGCAGCTGGAAAGGAGGAGAGTTGGAATTGCCTTTTTCAGTGTTTTTATTCTGTTTGAGGAAAGTGATACTGTGCAGTTCAACCAGATGACAACTGGTGAATTAAATGGCTTGTGTTGGTTAATGAATTGATTTTTGCTGGTTTATGGATATGCTCAAGGGCAGACAGAGTAGAAGCAAGTACTTCCTGGCATTGACTAATGATTCGATTGCCAGGGCAGCTTGGAGTCAGTCATCTAGACAAGACAAAACTAAAATCCTATAAAGTCATAGGTGAGCTGCTACAATTACCACGCACTTAGCAAACACTCAGGAGGCTGTGTTGAGGTCAAAGAGTGGGGCTCTAAACTAAATCTAAAGTGACTGACTTCCAGACAGAAGCAAAGAAATTTCCAGGATACTTTGGCTATGCTGATGTGGAGATAGCCATCCTGGAGATATAAAGAGCACATGCAGTCATTTGCCCAATGGGGGTGGCACATCTGAAACTGACTGCCGTAATCTTTGTGGGGACTGGGGAAAAAACTGTGTAGCCTCTGAATAGTATCCTTCCCACCTATTTTTCTTATGTGATGGCCATCCAAGCAGGACAGCAGAGTAATAAATGAATCCCAAATACACAACTGATACAAATAGCTGTATTAACATGTGCGACAGAATAGATATTTCTTATGTCCCTACATCCAATAAGTTTATACCACCCTTCATTAACCAACGTATTATACAGTTTGGTTCAATGATAGGGTTTGGATGTGAAAATATTTGTAATAATATAATGTCAAGAAGGTATGAGGTGTCTTATAATTTAACATCCAGGGAATGGTACGCTTTAAAAGAATTAAGCGGTAGGAATGATATTGACATTAAGCCTTCGGATAAGGGTAATAAAATTATTGTGATGAATGTTATGCAGTATTATCGGATGTGTATGGACCATTTGGACAACAATGAGGTTTATGAAAGGAGTGATATTAAGAAATTCAATAAGGCCCTAATAGAATTTAGGTCTTTGTTGGATAGAAGTGTTAGATTAGGATTTTTTTCGGAAAAGGATGTTAAAGATAAATTGTTCAATGAAAGAAGTGAAATAGCTATTTTTTTCTGTTTGCCGAAGGTTCATAAGGACATGGTCAATCCCCCGGGTAGACCCATTATTTCTGCATGTAACTACTTTTTACATAATGTCGGTCTAGTACTGCATAAGGTTTTGTTACCTTATGTTATTAAATCTCCAGTTTACATTAGAGACAGTGTGGATTTTTTGAATAAAATTTCTTCTGTAAAATGGAATAAAGACATGTATTGGCTTGTAGTCGATGTAAAAAGCTTATATACTTCCATCAAACATAAGGATGGTTTGGAAGCGATAACATTTTTTCTGGAGGATAGCCCTTTCACCAAATTTGTTTTGGATATGATTGATTTTTGTTTAAAAAATAATTATTTTTATTTTAATGAGATATTATACAGGCAAAAACAAGGGACGGCAATGGGGGCTGCTTTTGCCACCATGTATGCAAATCTTTTTATGTCCTATTTTGAAAAAAGATTTTTATTTAATTCAGAGTTTATGAAACGGAATGTACAGTTTTATTTTCGTTACATAGATGATTTAATTTTTATTTGTGATGGTAGAATAGAATTGGTTGATAAATTTATGTTGGATTTACATAAAAATCCCTTTGGTCTGTCCTTTGATGGTTTACAGAAAGGTAACAAGGTGATTTTTCTGGACCTTGTTTTAGAAGGTATGGAACAAGGGAATATTTTTTCCAACATACATAGGAAGTTTTTGGATGGCAACCAATATCTTCATGCCTCTAGTTTCCATTCTAACCATGTTATGGAAGCCCTACCTTATGGGGAATTGGCACAAGTTTCAAAATTATGTAATGTTTTTAGTAATTTGGAGAAGGAATGGGAAATAACATGTAATATGTTTTTACAGAGGGGGTATGATCCAAATACGTTGACACAGGCACTTGAGGAAAGAAAAGGGTTTAGTAAGGAATAACTTCCTGAGTAGAAGACATAATTTTTATTCCAAATGTACATCTGAAGTGAGGGACAAGGAAAGAAATAATATTTATTTTGTTTCCACTTTTAATGTAAAGAGCGAAGAAATTAGGGATATTATAGAGTATTACTGGAAATTTTTAACAGATGATAGCTCTTTAGTAAATATTCTTCCAAGGAAACCCCTTTTTTCTTATAAAAGGGGTAGGAACCTAAAGGATATGGTAGCACACGGGAGATTTTTGATGCCTCAGGCGAATGTGCCGAGGACTTTAGATAATTTTGGTACTAGGTGTTGTAACAGGTGCAGTATTTGCAAAAACATTGTTAGGACGTTTGATAATATCAATGGGATTAAATTTGTCCCAAGAGAAGTTTTTACATGCAGGGGTAAGGGGTTATATATGCACTTAGTTGTCCATGCGGATTGTATTATATTGGTGAAACAAAAAGAGAATTTCGTATTAGATTAACAGAACATATTAGGGACATAAGACATAAAAGAGAAAATAAGACTATTGCAACACATTTTAATGCATGTCATGAAGGTGATGTTTCTTTATTAAAAGGAACTGTTTTAGAAAGTGTTAAGTGTTTATATGGTGATGAAAATGTTTTGAAATATAAATTATTGTATAAAGAAAGTATTTTTATTTTGAAATATAAAACTATGGTACCTGTAGGTCTTAATAGTGAATTTAATTGGAAATGTTTGCTTTAAGCTTTTAATGGTGTTTAATTGAATAATTATATAATTAAGAAGAATTTATTAATTGTTTGATCTATATATATAGGTTTGCTTTTTTATATGCAAGTGTTTATACTCTTGAAAGGTGGTAACACCGAGGCGCTGGAGAATAAAGAAAGATATCTTGTTTCCTTGATTGTTTTCTTCTTTTTCACAGTCGGTGAAAGTTTTTTCCATTTGTGGTCAGAGTTGTGTTGTATTTGGGCGAGTCATGTGGAGGAGTTTGTGGTTTTTTAATAAATGTGTCCCAACTGCCTCCATGGGGATCAATGGGTAGCTCTTCATTGACAATGGGGGTTACCTGTTGGAAAACGGTGCCATGGTATCTGTGGTACTACACATCTGCAAATCCTCTCAGCCTGCACCCACTGAATGGGCCACCACGTCTTCAGTCACCCTCATCAGAAATCAACTCAAATGGCTGACTCTTGGATTTCCTAAACCATAGTGATTTGGAACCCTTTTGGTTCCTGCTATATGATCATTGCAGGGTGTTAAATTTTACAACAGTGACAAAAATAATTTCTCCATCTTGAATATACTTCTGTGTTCCTTTTTTAAAGATAGACCAAATGAGGATAAGCCATCATTATTTATTATTTATTTATTTTACATTTGTTGACTGGGATAGTCTAACTGGATTTATGTCCATTTTCAGTAGAGTCCCGGGGAGATAAGCTCCAAGAGATTACTAGACTACTAACATACAGGTACTAGTTGTTATACAGTTAAATACTACAAATTTTAAACAGTTCAGGAATCTTCACAGTTTATGCAAAAAATGTTACAAGCATTAGATAAGATATTTTAGACTTTATGTACAAGACTTCATTAGTAACTAGAAAGTAATTGTTAAACAAATACATACTTCAAGTTTCAACAGTTCAGTAATGCTCACAGTTTAAACAATACTTGTCACCTGCCTTAGGTAGGATGCTTTAGAATTATATGCAGAAGAATTTAACTAGGTATTTTAAATTATCTCTATTAGGATAAGATATGTTTTTGCCAAGGATAGGCCTTTAGGTCTTAAGAGAGGGTATTTGGGATATAGTATGAGATTAGTCTGGATTTGTACAGGGACATAACCAATGGAGATAGAGTTTCAGATTATGTTTAAAAAGTGTAAATAAAGATAGTGATATAAGTTCATGGGGGAGTTGGTTCCAATACTTTCCAACTGCATTTGAGAACACAGCATCTCCTGCCATGTTGTTAGATTTACATGTTGATACAGGTAGTTTATTAAATGAGCATAAAGTTGAAAGGTTCTTATATTGGGTAATGAGACTAGCAAGTATTGGGGTATTGGTAGGTTGGAAAAAGGTTTTGTGTGCAATGGTGAGTTGTTTAAAGTGAATCTGATTCAGAAGCTCTAACCAGCCTAATTGTTTCAGATTATGGCAGTGATTGATCCTAAAGGAGGAAGCAGTAGCAAATCTGGCAATGCTATTGTAAATGTTGGCTAGCTTGTTAAGGTTATTCTTTGACAAGTTAGTATATATGGAAGAAGCATAGAGAAGTGTGGAGATAAGGTGGGAATAGGCAATAGTGGTTCTGGCTAGTGGGGAGAGAAAGGGTTTTATCCTATAGAGGGAGCCTAGTTTCCTATTGACAGTTTTTATGGTATTGTTGATATGGGTTTCAAAGTTCAGGTTGTTATCAATGGTTACCCCTAGAAGTTTAGTTGTTGGATCAGGAGATACGAGTGTACCATTATTGGATAAGACTGAAACATTCATTGGGAGTGATTTACAGGTAGGAGTGAAGAGGACGAATTTTGTTTTTTTGGGGTTCAAGAAGAGGCAGCATTGTAGAAACCAATTTTCTGTTTTATTGAACATTGTCTGAGTTAGAGTCTGTAGTTGGGATTGAGATTTAGCTGAGCAGATTATTGTTGAATCATCTGCATACTGTACACAGTTAGTTAAAGGAATAGCTAGGTTGAGGTCATTGATAAATATTGAGAAAAGGAGGGGGCCCAATATAGAGCCCTGAGGAACACCTAGGGTAACTGGGAGATGGGATGGCAGGTTGTTGTCCCATAGCACTGCCTGCTGTCTGTTATCACAGTAGGACTGGAACCATTTTATAGTCTTTGTGTCCAGAGAGAAGGATTTTAGAATATTGAGAAGTAAGTAGTGGTTGATTATGTCGAATGCTTTTGAAAGGTCGATGAAAAGCGCTGAAGAGAGAAGATTGTTATTACAGTTTTTATTGATGCTGTCAGTGAAGGATAGGAGTGCAGTTGATGTACTGTGGAAAGGCCTGAAGCCATGTTGAGATTTGTCCAGTAAATTGTTCTGGAGTAGGTGGTCTGGTAACTGTCTGTGGATGCACTTTTCCATTATTTTAGCTAATGCGGAAAGTAGAGCTATGGGACGATAGTTAGAATATTCTCTGGTGTGTCGACCCTTGTGTAGAGGGATAATGTAGGAGATTTTCCAGATGGTGGGAATAGTGCTTTCTTGTATGGTTCTATTTATCAGCAATGATACAGGATAAGCTATGGCTTTGGCTGCCTTTTGCGGGTATTCGGCAGGTAGCTGGTCAGCTGAGGGGGTAGTAGGTTTTAGTTTACTTAAGAGGTTGCAGATGAGGGAAGTTGGGACAGGTTGCAGGTTTAGAGTTGGGAGAGAGTTAATAGTATTGGTTGGAAGTGTAGAGCTATCAGCTGTTAGTTGATTAGCAAGTGTGTGCATGGTCTCAGTGAAGAAGGTAATAAAAGCATTAGCAGTTTGCTTTGGATTGTCGGAATTTGATACTATATGGGGTGGTGTTGCAGATTGGCCTGTTTGAAGTAGTCTGTTTATGCTAGCCCAGAACTTTTGTGGATTATTTTGGTTGGTCTGTTAGAGGTGGAAGTAAAAGTTTTTTTTTTATCTTCGAGTATAGCTTTCTTAGTCTCATTTCTTTTTTGCCTGAATTGTTGTTGGTCTACGGGGATTTTAGTTGTTCTCCATAGTGCCCAAACTCTATTTCTCTGTTGAATTTTCTGCCTGGTTTTCTTTGTAAGCCATGGGGTGGGTTTAGATTTAATTTTGATGGAATGCTTTGGTGCATGGTGGTTAAGGATTTTTAAGAATTTTGAGTTAAAGTAGTTTGTTGCTTCGTCAGGTGGGAGGTATTTTATAGGTGACCAATCACATTCTTTTAGTTCAGCTTGGAAGTTATTGGGGTTAAAGTTTCTGTTGCTTCTTATTGTTTTATATATGGTTGGGTTTTGTGAGCTCAACCTTTGCCTGATTATGTAAGAGAGAGAATGGTCACTTACATTGTCAGGGAGGGTCCCTACATTATAGAGTTGTTGGTGATTATTTATTAGAATCCAGTCTAGGGTGGATTCTTTTTTATTGGGTTTATTAATTCTGGTTGGGGTGTTAATTGTTTGTGAGAAGCCATTAAGGTTAATATGGGAGGTCGGTGGTTCAGTATAGCAGTCCTTCCAGTCTATATTAAAGTCTCCAAGAATTATTGTCTCTTGGGGAATTTTTGTGGAGAGTTCAGCAAGGTTACCTTCCAGAGTGTTGATGTTGTTACCAGGGGGCAAGTAGATACATATTATATTTAGGGATTTGCTGAGATTAAGTTGAAGTTTAGTGCTAATGATTTCTGCATTGTTTTCAGAAGAGGAACCAAGATCTAGTATAGATACTTGTAGCCCTTCTTTACAGAGGATAGCAACACCCCCTCCTTTTTTTACTTTGCGGTCTTGTCTCAAGATGTTGTAGCCAGATGGAATAATTTCAACATCTTGTGTAGTGGGTTTTAGCCATGTTTCTGTTAAACAAAGTATATCAAAGGAATGAACATCCAGGAAAGCATGGAGGTGGGCAATTTTATTATTTATGCTACTAATATTGAGATGAGCTATATAGAGTGAGTTGGGAGATTTAGATGGGATATTTGGGGTAGAGGGAACATGAATATGTGGTTCTGTGCTTGTTTTATGCCCTGGTCCTGGGTTAGGATGAATGTCCCCATCTAGTAAGAAGAGGTGCAATAGTTTGTTTAAGGGATTGTGGAGGTTAAAGTAATGGTGAAGAGGTTTTTTAGGTTTTAGATAGTTGTATTTCATATGGGTCAGTGTGTGATACTTAGCAGGTAAAAAGCTACGTAAAGATGTTATATTTATGTGTTCTGGGGAGTTCATTAGAGGTATAGTACTTGTTTGTGCATTAGGGAAGTTCAGCTGTAAATATTTTGACTGTTCATATGAGGTTAGCAGGTAGGCTGCTGTTAGAGAAAGTAGGAGAAAGACAATGATTAGGAGCTTTAGTTGGATTTGGAAAGGTGTGTTTGCATAGTGACTAATAAGCTTACTGGTGTTCTTTAAAGGGGAGGAGTTATACTAGGGGTGATTAGAGAGAGGTGTATGTAGAATATTAACAAGATGACTATTGTGATTGGATTGGAGAGGAAGAGGGTGTGGTGAGGATGTATAAGCTCAGGGTGGGTGGGAATTGGGGGTAGGGTAGGGGAGCGAAGTGAGCCTGCAGGGCGAATGGAGCGGGTAGAGACAAGAGAGGTAAGGAGCTGAAAAGAACAATTAGTTGAAGCAGGGTTTACAGTAGGTAGGTAACCCTAAATACTGAAATAAAGTTATAAGAGTAGATAATAGAGCTATTTGGAGGGTGTGTGAGAGCTAACCATAAAAATAAATAGATGTTATGGGCTACAGTTTAATAGCAAGTCTGTGGATAAACAGTATATAGCAAAGGTGTAGTACAGGTCAGGAGAAGGCTTCAAGGCCTGGAAGGGACAAGTCTGCCACCTGGTGGCCCAAATTAATTTATTGTAGGCAGGGTAAAAACAGAGGGAGTTTAGGTTTCTAATGCAAGAAAAGGAGTAGTGGTTCTGAGTGTCTTTAAATGGTGGAAAAAGTAGATTAGACTGGTTACAGAGTGGGGAGGGAGTAAAGCTGCTGGTTTTCCTGGCTAGTGCTTTATAGCCACCTAGATCTAATAATAAGTTATAGGCTATACTGGCCGTAATAGTTTAGACACATACTTTCATGCTCCCTTTACTGAGAAAGTACAGGGATAGGTTGCTCAACTGTGGAGACCGAAGGGAATTTGGACAGGGTCCTTGTTCTTCACGTTGTTAGTTTCTGTGTCCTAGAGCAGTGCTCAGATTGGATTGTTTTAGGAGGAAACGAGAGAGAGAAAAATAGTAGAAACAAGATATTTAGTTTAGTATCAAAAGCATTGTAATTAAACAGAATGTTACAAGCATATAATCATGTAGAACTGTACAAAAATGTAGTTCAGGCTATCAAGTTGTCTAGAAAGATGCATCACTCCTTACAAGTCTTCTAATCAGTATTATAGCAAGTCCTTATCAAAAGTAAGTCAGCAAACTTCTGGTCAAATCTTATTATTCTAACTAGGCTAGGAACAAGACTATAGGAAGCTACAAGGTATATATCCAGTTAGGTAACAATGATAGCTGTAAAGTTATCATTAGCGCTAACACTATAGAGCAATAACTATAGCTATAGCTTAACTATAGCTTACATTAATAATGTAGTTCACGCTTTTTATTAACAGCTCATATATATAAATAAATAATGCAGATAGTAATCATATATGTAAGCCTATATGTGCTTAATGAACATAAGTATTGTAAAAGCATAGCATGGTTAAATAAGCATATACAATTATTCCTGTATGAATGCTATCTGCCAAAACATTTACAATTGTTACAGCACTCCCAATGTTTTTAATCATAGACCTGAAACAATAACCTTAGGTGGACATTGCAGGGAAGTAGATTTCCCTAACTTAATGCAGGGACCTTGGACGTAGTAAATACGTGGGAGTGTTAAGAAAAGTAAAGACTCAAGCATTAAAAATACTGCATTAAATGACTACTCATATGGGGCATCTGATTTTAGGTGGTGCAGCTTTTACATCAATGTTTAAGACTTAAGAACACCCTTCAGGTAGTGTACTGTAAAAACAAATTCACTTAGTAATACTTAAAGTCAGTATGTCTAATGATACACTAATTCATTGAGGACGAACCTGAATTCTAATGTAGAAGAAGCAGGTGTGGATATTTAGCTAAGGCAAAGCTCAACTTTAGAGTTAGCCTCTCCGTTCATGTTTTCTTTTATTGTTATCTATATTCGTTCTCACATATACCTCTTATCCTTGATGAAATTTACAAATGCTACTTGTGTAAAAATCAGCCATGTTCATATGTTTCACATTAAATTAGCTAGTAGAGGTGTGCTTAGTGATTATCATAAGCACCTATTACTCTAGATGCAATCTTAAATGTAGGCAAGTATGTCTCCTCATTTATTTCTTAGTCTGCTTTTAAACTATATTGGCTAGAGTATTCCATTATGGCTTTCCGGACACTCCGCTAATCTGTGGTGAAGATGTAAGTAAGAGCCAAATTATGACTTCGCACAGTATCCCAGCCCCGATACCGCTCTGCTATTGCGTTCTCTAAACATATGTGGAAGTTACAGCAAATTGGTCTTATTGTGAAGACAACAATACAGAGACCAGATTTCTTAAGATGCTCTTTAAATAAGGTTCTTAAGTTTAAAGCAGCATGAGTTAGGGAAACAATAATAGTGTGGAAAACAGCTGTGGCTGAGCACAACTGTACAAACTCTACGTGTACCTTAAGGTAGTACCATATCAGATATACTGAATACAGTGGGGTGTCTTACAAAAGTGGAAATTACGACAAGTTCCTTTAAATGATAAAAACAAAATTGAAGAGAAAATGTAATAAAATACTTCCTAATGAGGTTCTTAGAGGTAGAGCACTGTACGTTTAGAAGCTATTTAGTTCTTCCAAGTTCCTTAAGTGGGGGTGGTCGCTAAGGACTCCCCACGTGGATGGCGCAGGTTGAGAAGCCTAGGTTTAGATTGTTCTTAAAATGAGATGCGAGATACTCTTTAGGTGGCTTCTCACTGCCACGTTAGCAGGATTGCGTATTGGTCAAATGTATGTAAACTACGGCAACCAGATAATATTGCTTTGCTTAAGAAACAGAGATGTCTCTTAGCGTACGCACCAAAAGTTCTACAGAAGCTCACTTTGAATTACAGTAATGCTATACTGCTAAGGCTAGCACTCTAACACATTGGAGAATAAACAAGCACCATTAATGGGAGACACCTAAAAACTATCTCTCAAGGGAGTGTAGTAAAAAGTTAAGTATTCATATATGAATCTACACCAAAAGAAAAAATTAAATATATGTTACCATTAAAGCCTCACTTCCTTCTTAAACAGTACATACTACTCAACAATAAGGCAACAGTTCAGTACTTATGTTAGCCAGGACACTGGGCCAGGAACACACAGCAGCTGGGGGCAGTTCTATAAAGGAAATAGCAGCCCAGGACAGCATGTATTTATGGGAAAAGTGGAGGATGTGAGGTAGGAGGGTGGGGGAAGGAGAGATGGGAAAAGTGGAGGATGTGAGATAGGAGGGTGGGGGAAGGAGAGATGAGGGCTGAGAACTAGGAGGGGCTAGTGCTACTAGAAATTGGATAGGCTGATAGACGTATAGGTAAAATACCAGTGTGTAGAAGTACGATGTAAAGACAGGGGCAGAGAGGGGGGACAGTGAAGTAATGATGAATCAAAGTCTTAGCTAGGTGGGGGAAGGGGAGGAGATGGTATATAATAGGGAGAGAGACAAGAGAGGTAAGGAGCTGAAAAGAACAATCAGTTGAAGCAGGGATTACAGTAGGTAGGTAACCCTAAACACTGGAATAAAGTTATAAGAGTAGATAATAGAGCTATTTGGAGGGTGTGTGAGAGCTAGCCATAAAAATAAATAGATGTTATGGGCTACAGTTTAATAGCAAGTCTGTGGATAAACAGTATATAGCAAAGGTGTAGTACAGGTCAGGAGAGGGCTTCAAGGCCTGGAAGGGACAAGTCTGCCACCTGGTGGCCCAAATTAATTTATTATAAGCACGGTAAAAAAGAAGGGAGTTTAGGTTCCTAATGCAAGAAAAGGAGTAGTGGTTCCGAGTGTCTTTAAATAGTGGAAAAAGTAGATTAGACTGGTTACAGAGTGGGGAGGGAGTAAGGCTTCTGGTTTTCCTGGCTAGTGCTTTATAGCCACCTAGATCTAATAATAAGTTATAAGCTATACTGGCCGTGATAGTTTAGACACATACTTTCATGCTCCCTTTACTGAGAAAGTATAGGGATAGGTTGCTCAACTGTGGAGACTGAAGGGAATTTGGACAGGGTCCTTGTTCTTCATGTTGTTAGTTTCTGTGTCCTAGAGGAGTGTACTCAGATTGGAGAGTTTCATGCTCCCTTTACTGAGAAAGTACAGGGATAGGTTGCTCAACTGTGGAGAGTGAAGGGAGTTTGGACAAGGTCCTTGTTCTTCAGGTTATTAGTTTCTGTGTCCTAGAGCAGTGTACTCAGATTGCAGAGATTAGCCAGGATGCTGGGCCAGGAACACACAGCAGCTGGGGGCAGTTCTATAAAGTTCTATATCATGGGAGGAGCATTTGCAAAGGATGCCTTAAAGATGTCCACAAAGTTGTAAAGATGCAGTCAAGTCTGACTTTTCATCACAATGCCTGCTCCTGAAGCCTGAGCCACTCCATTGGCTGCAATGTGCATGAGCCACATGAACAGGCTGGTAGCATTCATCATAATGCTCAGCGAAGTCTCCAACTGATTTCTGGAGTTCAATATGTGTGGAGGGGGTTGGAATCTTCTCAGATGAATAAGTGCTTTTTGCACCAAATCCCTCTGAAAATGATTCATGTGAGTGGTTATTCAAGGCCCTAAGCACCAAAGTGCCTGAAGTGTATGCCTGCTTCCCTAATCTGTCCACAGCCCTGGATTTGTTATTGGATGGATGTACAACAGCTGCATCCCGAGCCAGCTCCTTCTTAGTATCTGCTGCCATAATAATGGAATCAACCAATGAACTTTTGGCCCAATAATGTCTGTCATTTGGAGGGTCCTAAGAATGATGTACATCTTCCAAGGCATAGTCTCACAAGTCTAATTCCTTGCCATGATCTCCTGATGGCTAGATTAATTAGTTTGCCTACTGGAGGAAAGTTTGCCTGCTGGAGGAAACACCCAAAATGTTAAGTGTGCTGAGCCACAGGCCTCAAACAGAACTTCCTCATCCTGGGAGGGAGGGTTTGTGAGCCAGAATTCCATATACCACATAAGCTCAAAGATTTTGCCAAAAGTGGTGAGTTCTGGAGGTGACGGGGAGTAACCCTCTTGATCCTCCATGTTGGCATCTGAATTGAATTACTCTGATGAGGAGTCGATGTGCCTCCTCTTATGTGTCCTCCTTCTTGGAGATCGGGGGTAGTGTGACCCATCCCCTCAGAGGTCTCCTCCTGTTTTTCAGCAGTAAATATGAGGCCTGACCTTCAGCTTGACCCATGGATGCATGCTGGGGATAAGGTGTAGAAGAATGGCAGTACCAGGGTGCAGCCAAACCCCAAAGAAGTCTGTATATCTACTCTCAGTGGAGATAAGACAATCCTCCCATAATACGAAAAAAAAAAAAAAGATGACTTTGGCTGATCCGGGGAACCCACTACAGTAACAGGATTCCCATCATCCAGGGGAGAAATGGGTGGAAATGAGGAGGGTATTCCCAAGGCAGAAAAGGTGGATAGTTTTGATTGAGGAATTAGTGCCAATGATTCAAAAGCCGAAGTCTTGGACACCAACAAGAGTGCAGTATGAGACACCCCCTATGAAGACACAGCATTGAGTCAATGCTACATCTGACTGGTTCCCTCAAGCACCAAACCAGATACTGTGGTCAGCCCAAAGTAATGGGCCCCAGGTCAAGTACTGGCCATCAGCACCAAAACACGCACTTCAGTAGGAGCTGATATAGGGGATGCAGGGCCAGCCATATTCATCCTCAGTACTGAAAGAGATGGAAAGACTCCAATCTCAATCTCTGTCATGAGAAAGGTACTCGTCATGCAATCCAGCTCTACTTCAGATGTGCTTCTGTAAAACCTGAAGGATCGGAATGAACAGACAGGTGGTGGTTATGAAGGGATCCTACATAACTCCCTCTACTATCATGTCCTGCTCAATAACCTTTTCTGCGACTTGTCTTGCATGATGACTAACTCCAACAACTGTGGAGCCATAGCTTGCAAATGTGTCAGTGTCAATGCAGAAACAGACTCAGTCATGGGAACTTTCAGAGTCAACGGCTGCTCAGAATCCTCAGATCTTATCTTTCAAAAATCTGATTCCTCAGTTCAGAGCGTATCCTTCTCTTTGTCAGACATATTTTTGGGCTTTTTGTCTCGGGATCCAGGGGAAATAGTCCTTTAACTATCATTTTTTTTCTATTACAAAATACTCGGAGTCTAATGGCCATACAAATTATGCAATTCAAGGAAAGATGAACCACTCCCAAGCACAGCATGCATAACTCATAGTTGTGTTGCAGAGGGATATGATGGCCAAATTTTTGGGACTTTTAAAACTTTTTTCTCATTCTTTTTCCATGACTACACAAACACACACAAGAAAAAACCAGGGAGTTTTAAACAACAACAACACAACAGGTATTGCTCAATTACCTAAATGCTACCTAATAAAACAATAAACTAAATATTCAACAACTCTTATCTGTATCTATATATATATATATATATATATATATATATATATATATATATATATATATATATATATATATATATCCAAACTTGAAGTTTCAAAACTTAGAACTGCAAATGGTCGAAACCATAAGATCAAAGTTTTGAAACTTCAAAACTGTAAAAAAAAATGAAACAATTTTTTTTTTTACGTTTTTGCATGGGGGCAAGCCCCCCCCTTCACACCCACACTCCCTGCTAAAGAAATATACCAACTCCAAGATTGAACTACAGTGAAGAAAATGGTAAATTTCCCATTACGCTCTGTACGGCAATCTTCATTCAAAATGTTCAAAGTTTCAAAACTTCGATCTTATGGTCTCGACAATTTGCAGTTTGAAGTTTTGAAACTTCAAGTTTGAAAAAAAATATATATATATATATATATATATATACACACACACACACACACACACATACATATTGTTTTAGAGAGATGAAATACACAGTGACAATGGTGGGAACAATACAGTCGCACCAATCCTACTTACTTGTAAGAGTAGATGTTTGAATTTCTCACTGTCAGAGTAGATTTTGGTTTACCTGCCATAGAAACCCAATACTGGACAGCTTTCTAACATTTAGACTCCGCTCCCTCTCTCTTCCTGTGGCAGATTATTGGCTGAGTATATCCTGAGAGGGAAGCCTTCATCTGCCACAGGAAGTGAGTGTTTTTTTTTTTTGCTTTCACAGAGAGGGAGAGAGAGAGAGAGAGAGAGAGAGAGAGAAAGAGAGAAGTATTGAGTAAAGCATAGAGCAAATTCACAGCCAATAACACCACCGCCACCACATAAAAAACAAATCCAACAACAGCCGAATCAAACAGGGTGAAACCTTCCTCAACTATGCACAGTCTGAGGGATGGTGTATGGGTGGGTGTTGTCATGGAGTCAGAGAGGAATTTGAACTTCTGCTGTTACTGGTAAGTAGGACTTATGCAACTCTACTACATTTATCATTCCCATTGCCTCAGTGACATTTTGAGTAGATTCATAAATCTTACCCTGGGTGTAATAATAAAGATTCAGGAGGTCCTGGAGAATGGTCCTGGCAAAACCTGCTCTGGAGCTTGAAAAGGAATCCAGTTTGCAGTGTTTTTGAAAGCATACACAGAGATCCAGGCTGCTGCCTCTGGAATGATTCTAGGACCCATCCCTTTCCAATATACCATCAAAGAGTCTACAGGCCCTACTCGAATGAGACATAACCTTGCCTGGAAGAGGTTTTCCAGGGTGGATGTGATGTCCCTCCTCTGGGCCAGTAATTAAGGGAAACCTCAATCTTCACCACTGACACTGGTGAGGGACGTTCACTTGGAACAAAAATAGTTACACACAGAATTTCCAGATGCAATTCTCTGCACCAAGAAAAATTCCCTTAAGAGTGCATACTCCTGTCTTGGGGCTGGGTTTCCCTTCTTTCACACCAGGCCCCAAATAAGTCCCCACAATGACCACAGCTGCAGAGTCGAGTCCTCAGCCGAGTGTTCCAATCCAAGTCCCCCACCACCCTCTCTGTGAAACCAGTGCTCTGTGTCCTTGCTCCAAGTAGCTCGCTCACACACACACACACACACACACACACACACACACACACACACACACACACACACCTGGGAATGGCTGGCAAATATTTACCAGTTATGCCCCCTCTTCCCAGACTATAAGGTAGATACTGCCACCAGAACACTCCAAATCCAGCTACTCTAAGACTCTTATAGGGTACCCAATTATGCTGAGTAAAAATACAAATGGTAGTATTTGACCAATGCACCAAGACTTTCAGGAAATAAATATAAGTACTCTCAAAGGCTAAAATATTCTCTAAAAGACCAGCCACAATGAAAAGTTTAAATATATTTAATAATAATGAAAATACTAAATATCTATTTACAATAAACACCATAGTTTCAATCACAGGAAATATTAAAAATAATGCAGATGGAAACGTTCTCACAGATAAAGAAAAGCAGTACTTAACTAATCTCTCTATATTTTCCTGATTGATCTAAAGATTTACTATTCCATGGTTACTTACTAAAGCAAGGCAAGATGAAGTGGGTGAGTAATCCTACTTTGTGAGGTATCAAAAACAGGCTGTCCTGAGACTTCTGTCTCATCTAGTATTAAAACGTCATTTCAGTGCTGGCTTACAGAATGATGTCACAATCTGGTCAACTGAATTCTGGTTCCCACACTACCTCTTTTACTAGACAATGAACCAGAATCTAGCACATATGTATCACCATACATGCAGACAGAACTATGCTAAGATGTGTTATAGCATCTGGAAGCTATAAAACCATTTAAAAAAAAACTTCCACTTTTCCAGGGTAGCAATTAGTTCACCCCTAAGGACAATACAGTAGGATTCTTAGTCCTGGTTTTCACAGACATTTTGTCTCTGGCTGCAGTCAGAAATGCAAGATACAATATTTATGGCCTAAACCAGGTAATTTAATTTCAAACTATTTTTGAAAGTTAGCTGCACTGAGATTAACCTCTTCTCTTCCAGCATCCTCTGTTATGATATATTCATTTCAACAATTACAATACAGTCTGACATACAGGTGTATTTCCTTTCTGTCCAGTAGGGCCCACTATTGGTACATTTTTAACACAAGCAGCTTTACAAATACATTTGCAATGCGAGCACCTGTACAAATCAGTCTGATATGCAAATGACATATAATTCTTTACAAAACTCCAGCTAGCTATGCTGGCATATGTTACACATCCACTGCCCTACTTCTCCTGGCACAGCTGGCAAAACCTCACATCATCACATCTTTCCTCCCTTTGAAGATTCTAGATTTCCAAGTGACCATTGAGAAACATGGTTTGAGGGACATAGGCCTGTCTGGGAACACATTAATCCGTACCCTGTCTTGAGAGCCCATCTGCATTGGCATTGCTGACCCTAATACAGTGTTGCACTGTCATATCATATGCCTGCAACCCTAGGCTCCACCTCAGTAACTTGGTATTTTGCTGGCTGGCTAGATGTAGCCATAGATCCCCCTCAGACTCCTCCTTCCACTGACTGCAAATACTCAGCACAAGGGCCTCCCTACCTACCATGTTAAGGCTTCATCACGTTAACATGGTACAGTTTATGCCCCTACCTCCTGCCTAGCAGTTTTACCATGTAGTTAACATCACTGACCTTCCTTACTATTTTGAACTGTCCTTCCCAAGCTCCCTGCAGCTTATTGTGTCTGACAGGAATGACAACCATAACCTGCTGTCCCACAGCATATTCTCAGGCTCCAGCATTCATGTCATACCAGACCCTTTGCTGCTACTGGGCACCTGCCAGGTTCTCCTGGGCCAAGCCCATGAGCTCCCTAAGCCTTGTCCTGAGGTTTAGGACATATGCCCCAAAAGACTGCTTGTGATTCACATTCACCCTCCCACTCATCACAAATCAAATCTAAAGGCCCCCTCACCCTATCCCCATACAGCAACTCAAAGTGTTAAAATCCTGGGGATTCCTGTGGTACCTCTCTGCATGCAAACACAAGCTGGGGCAAATGTTTGTCCCACTCTCTCTTAAACTGGTCTGCAAATGCCCATAGCATGGTCTTTAGTGTAGTGTTTAATCTCTCCACAACACCATTAGTCTGGGGGTGGTAGGAGGTGGTCTTTAGGTGCATCACCCCGCAGTGTTCCCACAGACAAGCCAGCAGGCCTGACATAAAATTGGCACTTCCCTGCTGAAAATCTCTAACAAAGCATTTGTCATCTTCTCTGCCTCGATGGAGGACAGAGCCACTGTCTCAGACTATCTAGTAGCATAATCTACTACCACCAGGATATACTTCTTTCCTGTGGAACTTGGGGTTCTCCGAGGCCCCACAATATCCATAGCTACCCTCTGAAATGGCTTCTGTCTTGCTTACTTTTTGCCACTGCTCAGATGTCCTGAGTACCCTGTTGCATCCCTTGCAATCCCAGGCCAATAAAAGTTCTGCGTAATATGTCTCTTGGTACGCTTTATGCCTATATGACCTGCAAAAGTAATGTAAGGGTCTATGGATAGAAGTGCCAAATGGTAGGCTCTAAGCACTAACAACTGCTGTATTACCTCACCCTCTAGCCCTCCCTCAAGGGTTGACTCCCTGTATAGTAACCCTTTGTCCCAGTATACAGACTCCCCTTTTCCTTGAGAATCAGATGCCTCCTTAGCTACCTCCATCAAGCCTCTTATTGTAGGGTCCAAGTCCTAAGCCTGTCTCAACTCTACCTTTGTGACCCTTCCCAGCTCCCCTTTCACAGGAAGTCTGGTTTCCTCTGACAGTGGAACCTCACTGACAGCCCGGGTACTACAACTCACATCTGCCCTTACAGTCACTCTGTCCAAGGGAACATCAGTACCTACCAACAGCTGTGGCTCACCTTCAGGCTCACTGCTAAAGGGTAGCTACCAATATGAAATAGCCACCTCATCAGCCCTGGCTTTAGTTGTGGGGTCTGGCTTGGTCTTCATAGGCTACCAGCCCCACATGTGTGTCTCTAGGCTTGACTGCATATAACTGCATGCAGACAAGGTACAATATTATCAAAATTATTCAATATCAAGACATCTGCAGGGATATCTTCAAACACACCTAGTTGCTTGCTTGCCTTTCCATCTTCCCAGTCAAGGTGAACCCTGGCCAAAGATATTTGGAATGGGGTTCCCCCTAAAGCTCTGACTGGAGTGCACTGCCCTAGCAAGTACTGCTCCTCTTTAACCACTGCAGTCTTCACAATGGTTATGTTAGAGGCTGTGTCACTCTTAGCAGTGGCCTGTTTTCCATCCACTAAGATAGGATATAAATTCCAGTGATAGGCTGGTACCCCTGCTGTCTCCAAACAACTTGCCAATGGCATACTGCCATTCCTACTTTCTGGTTCCCCCACCTTTTGTTCCCCACCTTGCTTCCATGTACATCTGTATGCTACATGAACCACTGGTTACATTTAAAACATCTAAACCTTGATCCTGGTCATGTAACTGAGCTAGTGGCTTCCCCTGTTATTGGCGGACTCGGTTGGGGTGATTTAGGCTGACCACCATGGGTTCCCTTATATCTATGTCCAGCACTGGGTATCTCCTTCTTGTGCAGTGATGGCCTGCTTGCTAAGTAGAGATCCCCTTTTTTCCCCAGCTCATCTACAGAATTACATTCCCAGTCTGCCAACCAGAAAAGAGCAGGTGAGGCAAGAAGAGGAGACCACACTTGGCTTGTTTCAAGCGACAAAGGCAGAAAAGAAATGTTTATGGAAAATTCCCAGCCTTGTTTCCTCACCAAAAAGTCTGTCAGCTTTTCAAAAGTAGTGACCTGACACCCACTCACCAACCTATAAAAATAAGTTCTTAACGCATCAATATAATCGCATACACTTTCACGTGCCTTGCATTTATGCTTGAAAAACTTTTTTCTGTAACCTTCAGGTGTTAACTTAAAATATTCCAATAAACATTGTTTAACTTTATCATAGTTTAAGCAATCACTATCAAACAACTTAGAAGCAGCATTTACAGCTTTACCATGAGGTAAGGTGGTCAGGAACTGTACCCAGAGTCCTGGGTCAACATTATACTGTTTACATGCCCTTTCAAATATATGAATACAACTATCAAAATTATCACACTCTGTAAACTGTGGAAGAAATGTACTGACATTTATTGCTTCTGGGGTTTGGTTATTCCCGTCCCTATTACCTCGATGACCCTGATGAAGAGTCAGCATCTATTTTTCATGCTGACACTGTTTCTCATTTTCTTCAGCCTCCAAACTCCGCAGTCTCTCATCTTCCTCAGCCTCCAAACATCGCAATTTCTCTGCTGATTCTAATTCCATATGTTCTGCCTGCCAGTCTTTCCGATAATTCTAATTCCAAATATTTGGCCTCCAGTTCAAGTCTCTTTAGCTCCAGATGGGTTTTTAAATCCTATGAGGAAAAGGTGAACTGTCCTGTTCCTTTGGGGTGCACATCCCTATTGACAGACTGTCTTTCTGGTTGCTGGTCTGGACTACAGCTGCGACTAAGGCTGAAGTCACTTACGCATTAGTCAGGTTGTCATGCACCACTCCTTTGGCTTCACACACCTTGGCCAACTGATTCTTCATCAGCTTGCCAAAATCCTCTGCTGACATCTTTGCCTGCTTTCCATGAAGAAACTAACAAAAAATAAATAAAACTGTTATGAAAATCAAACTATGTATGTCTATCTTTTGTCTGCTAAAAGTACACACACCTTCAGTGACAACTCCTTACAGGCTACAGAAGATCAATTAATATCCACACCACTGCTCACCAATATGTGACATCCATCCCCTAGGCCAGTAATCAAGGAACCTCTATCCTCACCACTGACACCAGTGAGGGACATTTACTTGGAACAAAAATAGATACACAATATTTTAAGATGTAGTTAGCTCTCTGCATCAAGAACAATTTCCCTTAAGAGCACACAGAGAACACACTCCCGTCCTGGGGCTGGGTTTCCCTCTTTCTCACCAGGCCCCAAATAAGATGCCACACTGACTACAGCTGTAGAGTTAAGTCCTCAGTCAAGTGTTTCAAGCCAAGGCCTCCACCACCCTCTCTGTGAAACCAGTGCTCTGTGTCCCTGCTCTACACACACACACACACAGCTGGGAAAGGCTAGCACAGAATTACCAGCTATGCCCCCTCTGCCCAAACTATAAGGTAGATACTGCCACCAGAACATTCCAAAGCCAGCTACTCTAAGGCTCTTACAAGAGTACCCAATTACACTGAGTAAAATTAATACTAATACAAATTATAGTGTTTTGACCAATGCAGCAAAACTTTAAGGAGTGGCCACAGTGTCACCAAATAAATATAAGTACTCTCAAAGGTTAAAATATTCTCTAAAAACCAGCCACACTGAAAGTTTAAATATATTTAATAATAAATAATAAAAGAACATGAAAATACTAGATATCCATTTACAATAAACACCAGAGTTTCATTCACAGGAAATATTAAGAATAACACAGCTGGACAGGTTCATACAAATACAGAAAACACAGCACTTGACTAATCTCACCATATTTTCCTGACTGGTCTAAAGAATTACTATTCCCTGGTTACTTACTAAAGCAAGGCAAGATGAAGTGGGTGAGTGATCCTTCTTTGTGAGGTTTAAAAAACAGACTGCACTGACACATTTGTTTCCTCTAGTATTAAAGCATCATTTCAGTGCTAGCTTACAGAATGACATCACACACATCTGGTCATCTGACTTCTGGCTCCCACATTACCCCCTTTACTAGAAACTGAAGCAGATTCTAGCACATGCGTGTCACCATACACACAGATAGAACTTTGCTAAGATGTGCTATAGCATCTGGAAGCTATAAAACCATTACAAAAACTCCACTTTTCCAGGGTAGCAATTCGTTCACCCCCTAAGGACACTACAGTAGGCTTCCTAGTCCTGGCTTTCACAAACATTTTGGCTCTGCCTGCAATCAGAACTGTAATATATAATCTTTATGGCCTAAACCAGGTAATTTAATTTCAGACTATTTTTCAAAGTTAGCTGCACTGAAATTAACCTCTTCTTTTCCAGTATCCTCTGTTACAATGTATTAATTTCAACAGTTACTCTACAGTCTGACATACAGATGTATTCATTTTCTGTCCAGCAGGACCCACTGCTGGTACATTTTTAACACAAGCAGCTTTACAAATACATTTTCAATGCAAGCACCTGTACAAACCAATTTGATATACAAATGACATATAATTCTTTAGAAAACTCCAGCTAGCTATGCTGGCATATATTACACATCCACCGACCTACTTCTCCTGGCATAGCTTGAAATACCTCACATCATCACAGTGGGAGTAACAAAAAACAACAGCAGAGTCCAGCCATCATGTAATAATTTGCTTTCAGACAGGTTGACCATTCATAGCCCCTGTATAGGAGGCAAACAGCCGTTCAACATTCCTAAAGGGCTTTGTTTACTTTGTCAAGGTAGCACCTGATCAGCCTGTGTACATCCAAGGTATGATGAATCTTTTCTCCTTTGTTTTTTGAATGAAGATGAAATACTGGGAGACTGAAGGATGATTCAGAGTAAATTCAGAAACAACTTTAGGCATAAATGATGGATTACATAACCCCGTCCTTGTGAAAAAATCAGATAGTGTTGGCCCACCATGGCAGCGTGTAGCTCAGAGATGCACCTTGCAGATGTCACAGTGAGCAAAACAGTCTTATGAACCAAAATCAGCCAAAGACACGGGCTTAAAAGGAGGCAAGGTCAACTTTTCAAGAACAAAGTTGAGATGCCAGGGAGGAGGCATTTGTTTCCAAGGGTGTTTCATGTGTAACAATCCTTTCACAAAAGGTTTGACCAGAAAAAGAGACAAAGGAGGATGATCCACGGGTAGACAAGCTGAGATGGCTGCACAATGCAGTTTGATAGAAGTGTATGGCAGACCATCTCTATGTAGTTCACACAAATATTTAAAAACCAGAAGGGTCAAAACCCTTTTGGGACCTTTTGTATTGGCTAGGCACCACTCAGAAAACATATTTCACTTGCGAATGTAAGATTTTCTAGTTGCAGGTTTTTTGGTCTCCTTAAATACCTACTGCACATCTGTGTGGAACAAGTGCCTTTAAGGTATCAAAATAGAATGATTCAGGCTGTTAGTTGCACTTGCTCTAAGCTGGAGTGTTTTATTTTCCCCTATGGCTATGTGAGCAGATCTAGTCTGTGTGGAAGCTTGTTCTAATTGCCCTTGGCCAATTCCACTAAAATTAAGAACTTCACCTGGGCCAAGATGGAGTTACCACAATGATTTTTCGGTAATTCTTTCTGAAATTTTAGAATTACCTTGGGAATCACTGAAAATGGTGGAAATGCACACAAGAGCATTCCCAGCCATGAGAATGCAGAGCATCTGTCTGCCAAGCATGGCTACAAGGATGTCTTGAACAGAATTTTTTTCAGTTGTCTGTTTTGAAAGGAGGAAAAGAGATCTATTTCAGATGTCCCCTACATCTGGATCAAGTCCTAGAAGATGTCTACATGGAGCCTCCACTTATGAAAGTCTGCCCAGGATCTGCTTAGTCTGTCTGCTACTCTATTTTGCTTTGAATGAAAGTACAAGAACTGAAATGTCAGAATGCTGCCAGCCAGTTCACAGACCATCACTGTCAACCAGCAAACAGGGGTATGACCTTGTACCTCCTTGTTCAGGTACTACATCATAGCAATGCTACCACTTGAAGAGGACCTAGTGTTCATAAGTGGTTATGATCTTTTAAGGTCTGAATCACTGCCAACATTTATTTTACATTTAAGTGCTTTGGCATGTCCTGAGGACCCCACAAGCCTTGCACTTGAACTGCCATGGGCAGTGCTCCCTATGCAAAATCTGAAGAGTCCATCTGGACAGATTGGACTGGGTCAAAAGAGAGAAAGGGAGTACTGGATTTAGAGGCATTTAATCCCTCCACTACTGCAGTTCCTGTTTCACAAATCCCAGCACCAGTACCTAAAAATCCGAGGGATAAAGGTGCTGGATCGAGCAATTCTTCAAGTGCCATTGAATTTTTCTCATGTGTAGTCTGGCTAGTGGTATCATAGGTATCACTGGTGCCATGAGGCCTAGAATATTGAGAAATTCTCTGACTGAGACCATGTCTAGAAGAGAGAAGTCCGAGGAAATGCCCTATGTCAGAACTTTGTCTTCCTACAGGAAGGCTATCCTTTTTATTGAGCCTATCAAACACTCCAGGAAAACAATTCGCTGACAGGGAGTGAGAAAGGACTTTTTAAGGTTCAATTGGATGCCCAGGTGGGAAATGAGGGATGTGTCTAAGGACTCCAAACACCTGTTTACAGAATCTGCACAAACAAACAAGTCATCTAAATAAGGAAAAATGTAGCTGGCTATGGTTCTGCAATACATAACTCCTGGGACCAGACACTTTATAAACACACAAGGTGCAGCAGATAGCCTGATGGGTAATGCAGAAAACTGACAATGAAAGCCAGACTCTGCAAACCTAAAAAATATCCTGAAATTCACAACAAGAATATAATAAGCATCCTTGACATCTAGAGTCACAATGAAACAGTGGTCAGAAAGCAATGCTAGGATTGACTATAAGGAGAGCATTTTGAATTTCAGAACTTTTACAAAGATGTTTAGAAAGGCCAAATCTTGGAGGGGTTTCCAGGAGTGCTCCTGTTTTGGTAATAAAAAGATTCTGGAGTAAAGTCATTTGCATTTTCCTTTGTGGATTGAGGCACTGTTTTTATGACCCCTCTTTCTACCATGTGATGGAACACTGGAGGAAACAGCTCTGTCTGGTGGCAGAGGGGAATTCCCCTGAAAAGGGGAGGATTTTCTATCCACTGCCATGTGATTCCTCAATGAATTTTTCCCAGATCCCATTTATCTGAGACTCTTTGAGGCCAATCTGCAGGGTTGAAAGACAGCCTGGGGGAATAAGGAAGATAAGGAAGGGTAGGATGAGGGGGTGCTCTGTGACTTGGTACAGTCATTCCTTTGCAAGGGATTGATCTTTTTTTTGGGGGGGGGCATTCTTATTTGCTTTCAAAAGAATTATCCTCCTGCCATTTCCTTTTGGATTTCAGACTTTTGTCTTGGATTTTTGCTTGTTCTGCCCTTTGAAGAAAGTTGACTTGTCTGAGGTGAACCTGGGTGCATGAAACATCCTAGGTACTCCATGCATTATTTTGCCTCTATCATCCTACTGTTTAAGAATTTGTGTAACAAATAGTCCAAACACCAATTTAGAACTTAAAGCTGATTTTAAAATTGTGTTTTTTAAATCATCAGAGAAGTTCTGCTTATATAACCAAGCATACCATTTTAATATAACAGAAGAAAAAGTATCTCTCAAGACTCTGTCTACACATTCTAACACACCTCTCAAAGTATGTTTTGAGACTTGAGTCAAATCAGAAACTATTTCATTGATAAAAGACTTTTGCTCTGCAGATAAGGATGCAACAAAATAATCCCAAATGTACACACAACACACACTGTGAAATAAATTTCCACATATAGCCATGGTAATGTAACATTATAAGGGCTAGATTACTAGAATGAGACATTTTTTGTCCTGAAGATCTAACCATTTTCCCTCTTTATCAGTGGACACAAGATTAGATGAAGCCAAAAGCTTTTAATTTCAGCCGGCAGCTGGAGAGACTGCAGCTGCGTATGGCAGTCAAATAAGAAAAAAGACCTGCCATATCAGAAGAGACTTTCTATTTTTTCTGTGCCTTTTTAGGCACTGCTGGAATGTATACTGGTATACTGGTATCCTGTGGGCAGCTTTACAGACACCTTCCAAGGCTGCTAAGAGATGGAGGGATTGTCACAAAAATGGGCGTTTTGCCCTCTATATGGTCATATACCCTGCCTAGCTCTGTGGTAATTCCCGACTGCTCCTAAGCAAAAATATCACTACATCTAGCAATCAACTGAAAAAAAGTTAACACTTGTTTGTACCTAGGATCAGATTCACCGTTGAACAATCAGAATGACTGGACTGAATTTCAACTAGGAAATTACCACTATCCTCATCAGATTCCTCATCCTTCTCTGAAACTACAGAAAGGTCTCTATACAGACTAGCCATGTATCTGGACACAACTGCTAAAATTAGCCATCTGCAAAACTCTCTTAGCCGAGGAAAATACACCAGCCTTATAAGCAGCTATAATCTGATTATCAGTTATAAGATGAAGCTTCTGCTTCTTTTTCTTGTGAACTTCAATACTAAATAAAATAACTGAGGACAGAGTATTATATCTGGCAAAGGGTCTCTTACCCTGTCTACTTCTGCACCGAAAGGGTTTGGTTCCCCCTACCTACACCAGGTACTGAAACATCTCTAGAAGATATGTCTAAGCACTATTCCACGGTGGCCAGTGAAGCTACACTAGAGGGAGATGGGGCAAAATGTAAGTGGTTAACAGGCCACCCAGTGGCCCTGACAAAGTCACAAACAATAAGATGAGGTAAATTTTTATTTTGTTGGACTTTTTTTTGTTTTTTCTTTTTAGGTGCAACTGGATGTACTGGAGGATATAAGAGTTAGGACCTAACCTAACAAGTCAGGGCAGAGAGCACCAGCCAGAATAATAAACTGACAGCAGTGGATAATGTACCACAATAAGCAGTTAAAATTTCTAGTTTTAAGTATGTCCACTCATAACTAAACTCTTCCAAACTGTGCTGTTTTCACAAAAAAAAGTTTGAAATGTGTTAAGAATTCTTTTACAACTGAAACAAGTTAAAGAATTTCTAGCAGATAAAGTCAAACCAACATGCCAATTCAAATTAATTCCACACAGTTTAATCATGTTAAACTGCTATAAAATAACATTTACTATCGATTTAAACTATTAGGTCTTGTCAGAGAGAGTAAAATCTCCACAGTCCATTCAAATAACTTCATTCATTGTAAAATTGTGACCCAAAGCTAAAAACGCAGAGATTAGAGCTGTGCATATAGTAAATAATGTACAAATGCTGAAAAATCCAACTTCTGCAATAGTTTCCTTTCAATAAATAAATAAAACAGGATAACAACAGAAAAGACAGGCCTCTAGTGTCTAATAGCACACATGCACATTGCACTTCTGACAGAAATACTGAACGTTTCCACAGAAACAATATAAACGACTACTATCATAGATAGAAGATAAATAAACACTGCAACAAGCAGAATTTCAACAGGAATTACTGTAAACACTGACAAAAAATATATATATTTTTTATAAACAAACATAAAAATAGAAAGAGAATAATAAATATAATCATACAATGAGTGGGAGGGGGTGACCAAATGTGGCTTGTCTGAGCAGTAAGCTGCAAAAGTCAACACTGTATCTTCTGAAGACTTTCTTTGTATGACAGAAAAAGATTGAACATTCACTTCCTGTCACAGCTGAAATGCTTCCCTCTGAGGATATGCTCAATCAATTAACAGGTACAAGAAGAGAGAGGGAGGGGAGGATGAACTTTTGAAAGCTGATCAGTACTGGATTATTAACCCAAATGTGACTGATGCAGTGGGAATGATGAACATCGCTCAATGATGACGAGAAAAAAAAATAGTAATGAAGGGCTTCCCTATAGAAATATTGGGTCTATGGAAGTTTACAAAAATTAGATAATAAATATTCAAGGAAAAGCAATAAGATTGTGCCGAGAGCAAAATCTGTGTCTTGTTGCAATGGTAGCAAATGAGATCTATGGTATTTCCACAAACCAGGGCATGATGGGAAAATAATTTTAAAGGGATTTGAGGAAGAAGTGCTAGTTATGCAGGGTCAGATCTAAAAAGCAGGAACCATAAGTCAGATTGGACAGATGAAATGGATATGATCAACCCATTTTTCCCCAAAAGAACACATTTTTGTGTGATGTTTTTGCTAAATATCTTATTTTTTGACAAGACATTTTACTAGTTCTCCTGCATATCTACCAACTCCTATTTGACCTTGTACAAGTTACATTATCTAAATGCATACTCTACCACAAATGTTGAAATTCACTATCTCCGGGATTCAATAAGCTGTTTTCTCAGTGCAGGAATAGTGTAGCAGCTCCTGCACAGAATACGGCCGCTGAGTAAACCAGTAAACAAGGCTGGGAGCATGCACGAGCCTACCAGCACTATTCTTGCACAAACACCACTGAATAATGCTAATTACATTTGCTGGTGAAAACTGTGCAAATGAGGTAAATTAGCGATTCAGTAAGCCGGCAGGCATCCATGTGAGGATAGTGTCCGCTATTGGCCAAATACATTTTTGCAAAAATCAAAATGGAGACATGACAGCTCAAGGTAAAGCATGTATTATAATCCTTATGGCCAGATATATGGTAAAGTGTTGCAAAATTATAAAAATAAAAGTTTTTTTTTATTTGGACAATTTTGGCCGTTTAAGCATGAAATATGCATTTTGTCATTATAGTCTATGGCATGCAGAATCAAAACAATAACAAGTAACACTGGTTTCTAAGGAGGAAGGCTGTGGTGCAGTGGTGTAACCAGGGACTAAAGGAGTGGGGTATGCAAATGAGCAAATTTTACTGAATCACTAAATGGGAGACCATTCTTTGGCTGCACCTAACCATGTAGGAGCTATAAGGCAGTGGTGTAAGCACGAGGAGCAGCTGACATGAAAAGGGGGTGTGTCATACTTGGTGTAAACTTATTGGAGTTCCACAGCTCCCAGTTGAGCTTAGCTAAGCACAGCTAAGCAAGGGGGTGTATCCAGGGCTGTATTGACTTATTCCATGAAATGAAGTGTGTGTTTGTGTTCAGGGGAGGGCCATTTCTACTGCAAAGTGTTTACTTTAGCTAAATCGGTTTGTGCGGTGTGCACTGGGTCTAATAAAAAAAAAAAAAAAAAAAAAAAACGGAAATAGCAGGACTGTTTACATCTGGGCAGCGGGTTTGTGCAGCGTGCCTCAGGGCTAAAAAGGGGTGGAAATGGGAAGGGGGGAAAAAAAGGAAATAGCAGAATAAAAGCAATCAAGAACAAATAAAATAGCAAGCAGGTGGAATGTAGTATAGCCAGCCAAACATACAGGCAGCATCTGCAGTACAACAGTATAAACTGTGCAAACACCTTTCAGTCTGGTTTATCCCACAAACACTACACCATCGGTGTACACATGTGGGGGAATTTTAACTGAGAAAATGTTAGGGGCTGCAGTTGCTTCGACCTATCAATATGTGTTAGAGTCTGAGGGTGGTGAGGAGGATAATGCTGACAACCACCCCAGACTGAGGAGGAGGAGAAGAGTGTTTAGACCCAGGGTAACCTACCAGAGGCTACATGTTCTGGAGATACTAGAGCACTACAGGGTGGACAGAGACATACTTCAGCAAATCATCAAGCTGTGCTGGCCTCAACTCAGACCCAGAGCCAACAGAGGAGAACCCATCCCAGTGGATACCCAGGTATGCGTAGCCTGAAGAATACTAGCTACAGGTACTTTCCAAAGACCTACTGGGGACATGATGAGGGTCTCACAAGCATCTGCATCCAGGGTACTCTACCAGTTCCTGGATGCCATGCTACCACATGCTGGTGAGCACATTTACTTCCTCAAAACCAGTGAGGAGAGGACCAGCAATATGCGTCTCTCTTCCACCATATAGCAGACCACTAAGAGGTACTGGGTGCAATAGACTGCACGCACATCCACATCAAAGCACTACCCGATGAACAGGGTATGGTCTACCTAAACCGCAAGGGCTCCCCCCCCCCATCAACTGCCAGGTCATGTGCAATGCCCACGGCATTAACATGAATGTGTGTGCTGGCAGCCCTGGAAGCTATCACGACTCCCACATCTGGCATTCGTCACAGCTGTACCAGGCATTTGCCAGTGGGGACATCCCGTATGGCCGTCTGGTGGGGGATGCTGGCTATGCACTTGAGCCATGGGCGAAGACACCCATCAGAAATGCACACACCCAATCAAAAATGCCATAATGAGGCACACTCACAAACCAGGATCATTATACAGCGTGTGTTTGGGATGCTCAAGTCACAGTTCGGCTGCCTTGATATATCTGGTGCAGCCTTGCAGTACTCTCCAGCCACATGTGCACACATGTTCACAGTATGTGCCATGCTACACAATATGATCTTGTGGAAACAGTTGCAGCAGGAACAGCATGGGGAAAGGCCACACAGCCCCCCCCCCCATTGCCAAGGTCCCCACAGGCACAGAGGGACTCGGAGGAAGAACTCCTGAGCCAGCCCCTGTAGGCAGACGGAGGCATGCCCAGTATGCCCTGGCCATGGCAAAGAAGCAACGTATAGCACACACACCGACACTGTAGGGACCCTGGGACTGACACCACTCTCCAACTCGCACACATAGTAAAATGGATGACACACACATCACACTACCTGTAACTTACCATGTATAGGCAGTGTACTGCGTACATCTGATATAGGCAGCCCTCAAGCACCGCCCTCACAACTGCCGCAGGCACAAGGTAGTCAGTCTTCTTAACAATAACTGAATGGATTACTATGTTCTGGTAGTATAGCTATGGTATCGCTGCATGCATGCAAGGGAATGGGGTGGCCTACTGGGATAGCAGCAGACAACTAACAGCTGTGTGGGACACCAGGAAATGTTTGCCCAATACTGGTCTCCTCACACTATGCAGTAGTACCCAAGGTGACAAATCCCACTGCAGTATATGTGGGGGGGCCATCTAACTGGGGGGACATAGGTCACAGGCATGGATGTCAGTGTGGGAGTCCCATACTCAACCCTCAGCCTCACCCAGCAAGCCAGCTGTAGAAAACTATTAAAAATGTCTGGCAAAGGCCCACAAATGGTGACAGTGCTGAAATATCCCCCTACAGACTTTACACAGTAATAGTACAGCAGGTGTTGTAGTTGCAGTAAGGCTCTGAAGGGTACGAAGTCTGAAATTCAAAATATGACATTACAATCTGACCTGTGATCCTTAGTGATATGCCGCTAGTCTCCAAGACAAGGCAAAATGCTATGCTAAATGGAACCAAAATGTAAACCAAATATCAGCACAGTGTGTGCAAATGTGTACAGTTGACAGTTGTGCCCCCCCCCCCACACACACACACATACACATCTTCCCATAGAACTGCAGTAACATGTATGTTTGTAGGGAAATAGCAGCAGAGCACAGATTGCCAGGCCTGTCCTAAAATACATGATAACTCGTTGCACGTCCACAATATGCAGGGGTCAACGAGCTATGTATATGTGTGGTTAATACTGTCAGGATGTGGCCAGTACTTACTCCCGGCTGTTGTGTCACAGTGGCCTAGGTACAGTACTGTGTTTGACACGGCCATGTTCCAAGAACTGCAGTGCCAACTAATTCACATGTCAGCTACACCGGGACAATAGTCTATTTCTAATTGTGTGCTCTTAAAAGCATACAGCTTGTCATTAAAAGTTTTGAAATCATGTTCCATGCAGTTGTCCAAGCTGTTATTAATAATAAAAGTACCTTGTTTAAATTGAAATTGTTTTCTGTCCATGAAACAAAATTGAAGTCTTTTTTCATGGAATGACTTCTAGCATTGTTAACATTCACTTGGTGTAACTGCTGCTCCTGTGGATCGGTGCAACCCAATAAAATCCCTCCAGGAACTTCCGCTGCTGAAAAAACTCCATTACTGGAACCAAAGTTGTTGTGGCAAATAAACCCAGTTTGTTTTGCTGATTGCCACAATCACAATAGTGACACTGTTTTTAATGATAATGCCCCTAATCCTGTACTAGACGTACCAAGGAGAAGTGAGAGGCTTGCTCAAAAAAACAGTCAAAGTGGACCATCGGATTTTCACTATCCCCCGGGCAGACCAGGGGGGAGGAATGTCTCACACCAACCTCAGGCTCGGAACAGAACATGCAGATAAGGGCTCTAGATGAAGACTGTATCAGGATTTCTGTTCATGAAACCCTTGAGGGGGTACATGACAACTTTGTCTTAATTAGAAAGGACAATTTTGTTATTTACAATTTTACTGATATTACAATCACTGATGAGTTTTTTGAGCTTTTCACTAAAGGGCTTCATTTTGTACCCTCACGCAGACTTGATCTATGTACTATTTTAGTCGATTTAAAATTTTTTGTTAGACGGCTGAACCTTTCCTTCTTTTTCAAAGGTCAGACTGATGTAATGTTCTACTTTTTATTTGTTCTTCATTAAAGTCATTTTTGATTCAAGATACGTTGGACTGTTCCGTTCCTTTCAAGCCTTTGGATATTTTACTATAGTGGAAATACTCAGATAGGTAAGGGTTCTAATCACAATGCCGACAACTATAGTAGTGTGTGTGAAGCATATCCCCTGTGGCTGTTGTGTGTGCAAGCTATACCATTCTAAGGCCTGTTGACTCCCTACCCATTAGATTAATTTAAAGACTCTGTTAATGGCATCTGCCTCACATGCACCAGGTAACACTATAGAGCCCATACCAGTCATCTGTACAAATGTACATGGGATATCCACATGTCTGCAACCTATATGTGGTCTGTGTCCCCTGACAATGAGCATACCTGTGATATCATTGTCAAATATATCACAGTTACCGTACTGACACACATGTCCGCATCAGACATCTCACCTGACACATCACGCTGATACAAAGTCTATCACTCTATCACTTGTGCGTGTTTGTAAGAGAAGTAAGCGAGACCAATTGCTATATCTGGTGGGTTATCCCAATGAAGGCATTCACAAGACTACCTGTTGTAAAGGCTAATGTCCCAGGCATATAATCTATGTGGAGCATGTCATGTCTACACAGCAGTATAGAACATACAAGTGGATATGTAAGGTTACTAATATGTCTATTGCCAGCTGTGTATGTGTTTCTGCATGCACAGCCCCTGTGGCTGTCTTCTGTGTGTGTATGTGATGGCTATACCATTTTGTGTGCCCCTTTCACCCTGTGAACTCCCCCATTGCCAACCTACTGTCAGCCCATACAGATATCATCCACGGTATAAGCACAGTCACATAGTTTCTAACACCAAGCCACAGTGGTGCAAGGACCATACCACTGTGTATTGTACATTAATAGATGGTAGGTCATCCACTCTGATAAGTGTCACCTCCATGTGCATGTGTGTCTCAACGCATGTCCCCATGCAGCGGTGTGTGTGCGTGTGTGTGTGTGTGTGTGTGTGTGTGTGTGTGTGTGTGTGTGTGTGTGTGTGTGTCAGATGGCTCTGACATGTTAAGGGCCTCTGAACCCACCATTGGCAATCCTGACAGTCCCTGCAATTGTCACCCACTTCAATAGTAGTAGCAGACACTGCCACACTACAGTACTGCGGTGCTCTCTGTGTTATGTACCTAATGCTATCATTCATAAGACTGTGCAGGTAGGGGCTGTGCTCATCCCTTCGTCAGCTGCCCCATGTACAGGACTATGACTGTGTGTGCAGTACCAGCACAAGAGGCCAGACATGCATAGGGACAGTAGACACATGCTGGTGATTGTCAGGTTAGACTAATACATGCTGACCTGTGTCAGGAATACATACCCCAAACCTGTCATACACAATACCAGGCATACCCTCATCAACTGCATGACAGTTGAGTGGATGTGACAGAAATGGCATGGGCAACAGGTGCTGATAGCTGAATCTGTTGCAGTAAAGTAATGGCTAAGCTTGTGAGGGACCTAGTGCCAGTACTCAAGTAACCCCCTCTAAATTTGTGAGCTTGTGTCCTACGGAACACCCAAGTGACATGTATGAAGGCTAGCTGGCTGTGTCAAGGGTATGTATGCAAGGTCACACTGTCTGCCACAATTGCCCCTCACACACTGTTGCATGCAAACACAACTGGAAAACATGTGCATATACAGTTGTACCTTGGCTATGACAAGGTCACTGTGTTTCCTCTCTACATTACTCAGCATGGCCCACAGCATGCAGACACACAGACACCTGGAACACTACCAGACTACAATACGTGGCACTACAGTCAGACAGCAGTACTAACAGCAATGGTGCATCATGGCTAAAAAGGTACATACAGCTCAATGTATACCCATAACTAATGCCTGAAGACAGCACATTACACAGCATGACATTGCTACACTGTACTACAGTCACCCTGTGCATCAGACCCATATGAGCATGTTTGTGCATCGATGGTATGGATAACATTGTTGTGGCACAAGTATCATCACATGCACAGGGTGTGGAGTTGGATTGCCAGAGGTCTACGCTGGGCCATATGGCTGATATCAGGTGTGTGTATATGTGTGTGTGTGTGTGTGTGTGTGTGTGTGTGTGTGTGTGTGTGTGTGTATGTGTGTGTGTGTGTGTGTGTGTGTGTGTGTGTGTGTGTGTGTGTGTGTGTGTGTGTGTCTGGAGGGGTGATGTTCAACTGGGGCATGCAGAGGAGCTGTGCATGTCTGGTGGTGACTGGCCTGTGATAGAGATATGTGAGTGTTTGTCTGCATACCATCAAGCAATGTGGATGCCTGACACAGTGCTATGTTGGACAGCCGTTGACCATACATGGCAGAATGTACAGTTCACCGTCTCCCGGCAGGGATACGGCAACTGGTTGTGCCAGGGTATCACTGGCCCAAGGACAGATGCAGTACTACTCCCTGATGGTGACTGTTCTCTGCTGGCTAGACTTCCCTGATGGGACTGGCCAGGGCAACATTGCCATGGTCTGCTCCGGTGTTGTGTGGACAGCACCCTCCCTTTGGTAGTGCTGTTGGCACTGCCACTATAGGGCTGTGAATGTGCAGGACCACGTGGGCTCACAGCTGATCATGCTGCTGACTTATGTCCACCTAGCCGATGCCCTACTCCCACCACAAGCTCAAGCACAGACACTGCACAGTCGAACAGTAACAATGTCTCACCCCACTGTCTATCCACGGCATCGGAAAGATGACGTATGGCAACACAAATGCCATGGAGGTCATCATGCATGGCAGGGAGCACTGCATTCATGACCCTGAGCATTTATCCCGTGTTGCAGTCGGTACGAACATGTGCCTCCATGACGGACCATAACATGCATCTGGTGACACCTGCTATGGCACTTGCAATAGGAGCTTGATGTGCAGCAGTCCTCTGTCAAGCAACCCTGTCCATCTGCCTGTGTGTGACCTCACCTGTTCCCTGCCTATGGCTGGTGTCTAAACTCACACTTGCCACACCCAACACACTAGCCTGTTCCATGCCACCACCCTTAACCTGTCCATCATCCGTGGCTGGTGGGGACTGGGTATGTGTTGGCATACTGACTGTGTGTGGGGACATGGTGATTGAATGTGGGATACCAAATAATGGCACAGAATCAGACACCAACAACCCCACCTGTGCCTCACTATGACCACCATCATCATGGGAGTCCGCTAAGAAACTGACATCAGGAGGTGAACATACCAACTCTTGTGTTCAGCTGTGAGGGGAAGACAACATACGTGAATTAATACCCTGCAGTATTATGTTTGGTGATACACATACACACACACACACACACACACACACACACACACACACACACACACACACACACACACACACACACACACACACACACACACACTCTCTCGTGGTACAGTCTGGCACAGCTGTGACACCTATGGGCTCTTCACGGCAGTCCTTACGCAAGTGCTGCCTGCTGTAATCCATCTCTTTCACTGCTACTTTAAGGCCCAAAACAAAGGGTGAGAAATCCTACTGTGTGATGGGCCTAGTAGTAGACAGGTAATTGTGGCCAAGACCAAGGCTATTGGAGTGTGCATTACAGTGTTACCAGGTGCATATGCATGTACTGTAAGAGCTGACTTATTGTTATACAGACCACACACAATGACAAGCTGTAATGATATGTGATGATAACCGATAAAGGGACAAGACTATATACCATCACTGCAGTACCTACACAGTTCAGACAGAGGGATTAATTCCAAACAACATGGCAGGACAGTCTGCAATACATACAAGAAACATGTAAACTACTAGGTGCATAGCCTCATAAGATGATACCCGGCTATTGGCCCTGATGTCCTCATAAGCCTGGCCCAGACGTTTGCCCATGTCCCTTCCAAGCCAGCACCTGTTTCCCCTGTCCAGCTGGTACACCTGCAGGATCCCAGGGGTGTCCCATTTGTTTCCCATGCAGCTGTCCAGAGTCGTCTTCAAGAGTAGGGATATACATACTCTGCCAGACATGGGGAGGGAGTGTATTTTAAAGACAGTGTATTGTGTGGCACACTACACTATCCCGCCAACAAGTACTATACATGTCACAGACCAGATGAGTGCCCTGCGTGCGTGATGTGTGAGTGGGGTTTGTCTTACAGATATGCAGAAATGCCATCAATGCTGGTTTGGAAATAGCCTTGTATGCCAGGCACAGGTCAACTATCTGTATGACGCTGAGTACAGGGGCAGAGCCTTCAGCCTACTTGTATTGGATAGATGTTACAGACCCTGGACTTGCCTGGTCAGAAGCCTCTGTGGTCTCTGCAACTGCTGCATTTGCTTGGCAAGGTACATGCCAAAGAAGCCACTGTACTTGGTAATGCAGTTGATAAGGGTGGAGTACAGGGATATAGTGGCCTCCTAGTTCCTGGATGACATACCCGTATTTGTGAGGTGGGCCATGTAGACAACCTTACGTACAATGGTGCCCACATGGTGGAAAACTGTCAGGTTGCTACCACACCTGATTGCATGCTCAGTACAGTATTACTGTCATAATTAGTGTGGATGACATCTGCCACATCAGGGAGAATGATGCCTCTCCTGGCATTCAGTTTGCGGAAATGCTTCTTGCACCATTCATTAATTGGGTGAGGACCTCTTGGGGGATGCTTACATCCGTACACCAGGTCAGCCACAGACCACTGCTTTTGTCCTGTACCTCAGATACATATATCTCAAACAGTAGAGGCCCCCACACTGATCCTTGGGGTACACTGCTCTGGAAGACTGTACTACTAGAGGTGGGTTTCACTACTTTGAACAAGTGGGTATTATCATTGGACCAGTTAGCTACCCATCTGGTAACATACAGGTAGATGCCTAGCTGTGTAGGCGTATGTATCCTGGCCACCTGGGGATTACTGTCAGAGAATTGGGCTAGATGAAGGTAGGCATTGGTCATTTTCTTCCCCTTGTCCTTGTGTTTGTTGACCACTTCCGAGAGGTCGACCAGGTTTAACAGGCCTGATCTCCCTTTGACAATACCATGCTGTGTGGCCTCAGCCATTCTGATGTTGCCAATATCCCTGTTCATAATGTCCTTGATATTGCCTTCCTGCCCTTGTAGAGCAGGCTAGTTAGGCTGATGTGCATATGACTGGCTTGGTCAGTGGATTTCTCTGCCTTTGTGTATAGGGATAGCAGTGGTTGTCCTCTGTGCAGATGGGATGACAGTGTTGCTTAGGATTTGGCTCTGACTACAGAGCAGAATGCAGCCCTTGCCTATGTTCATGTAGGATGCAGCTAGGGATGGTATCAGGCCTATGGAGACTTCTGTGTGTTGCCTTTGAGAAGGCATTACGGACCTGCTTCTTGATGATGAGGGGAGGGGGCAGGTGCTGTGCATGTACATGTGTACTGATGGGGGGACAGGGGGTAATGTTTACACTTCACCTGTCTGCAGCCTGTTGCCTACATCTATGCTATATGCGTATGTGGTGTTGTTGACTACCACTACAGAGCAAATCTGTGTGTTGCCTCTGGGATTGCAGACACATGTCTGGAAGGCCTAGTGGGTGGCCTTAGTGGATGTTTCCAATTTGCACTCACAGATAGCCTTAGGGTAATTCATCTATGATTTTATTTGTTTGTGCAGACCAAGGTGACATTGCTTCCAATAAGGCACCTGTTCCTTCTTGGCCCTGTCCAGCAACTGTATCCACCTATTATGGTATTTGTGTATTGCTGCTGTCCACCATGCACATTTACCCTTCCTTGAGGGAGATGATGTTTTCCTGTCAGGTATTGCTGACTCCATACAGCTATGTAGGTGTTTACATAGTACTGTGGTGTGGGCCTGAACACTACTGTTACTTCCAAATGATGGGACATTGTTTGTGAAGCTACTTCTCAAAGAAAGCCTCTGCAGGGTCCTAAAACACTTATGTAGAACAAATATATGACCAGCAGACCGTGGAGACCAAAATAAAAATAGTTAAAGTGCATCAAACAGACCAGTTTCGGCTTGTATATAACACAAAGCCTTTATCAATGTGATAAAAACATAAAAAATACACCCCACTTATAGTGTGTCATCAATCCAAAGGCCAATCACAGATGTTCATTTAACCCAGGTGCAAAAAGCCCTCCTAGTTTAATTATCCATTTTTTCTCCCTAACATTGAGCAATTCATGCCACCCAGTTTTATTTACATGTAATGTGTATATCAAACATTAATACTGTCTGCTGTTGAATTTTCAACTTAATATACCCTTTTTTGGGTTGATGACATCTGTAACATTATTTTTAAATACTTGTATTCTTAATAGGTTAGGTCCTGTGTCTTTGTTAATTTATGAGGCAATATTCATTGTTGGTACCCTTGACTTTTGAGAAATGGGAGCATTTTTGTGGCTTTGATTTGGTTCTGGGCTACTTATATTCTCTGGGCTACATGGGGTTTCATTGTGTATCTTATATTTTTTTCTTCCATATTCGTCTGGTGCCGCTGGCCCTTGTTTCGCTGAATTACTATCTGTAATATTACCTTCCCTCCAATGGGTTCATTCCCGATATACCATTTTGGTAATTTTGAAGGTTTTTGATTTTTCCACTCTTTGGGAAGGGGAAGTGTGGATGTGAGTTTATGGTATTAACGGTGGACTCAAACTGGGAATAATGGACACAGCTAGATTTGAATTTGAAATTTTTTCTGATTGATTACATCAGTGGGACTTTTTTGAACCTAGGCTGTTATTGTCCAATATTTTTTAACCATGTTTGATATTGTCCCTGTATTTTGATTGACTTATTTCAAAGTTCAAAGTCACATCTTAGTGTGGGTTATTGATACAAACAGTGAACTCAAACTGGAATTGACTAATGGACACAGCAAGGTTTGGTTTATTTTTTTGATTAAGGCACTACTGTCTTAAAATTGTTTTCTACCTAGGCTGGTCCATGTCAGTATATCACACCAGGTTTGATATTGTCCCCGTTTTATGATTGATAACATGATTGGGCAAGGTTTCCCCACCCTATAGAATGGATATTTCTAATTTAATTAAGGGGTTGTCTTCGGATAGGGATTACCTTTCTGTTTTTGGTATTGGGAGTGAACTTGCATCGGAGGAGGATGCATTTGGTGTTAAGGTTAATGATACCTGTGAAGGGCTTTTTGCTACCCTAACAAAATATATGAGATCAATGAGGAATAATGTGTGGCATTATAAGCTATTCAAAGCCTATATGGCTAAAAGAATAACACCTAGGGGCTTGAGAGTTAGGATTCAGCCTATGGTCAGCGACCCAGACAAATTGCTTTATCAGCAGTGGAAGGAAGCCCAACATACAGCTACTATGCATTTTGTAGAAATTTTATGTGGGTTCTACGATAGAACCATTGATGCTGAAATGGGTGCAATCAGTGAGATTACTGGACATATTAAAGAATTTGAGGGACAGCAAAATTATTCAGTTTGTCTTAATAAGTTAAATATGGAACTGACCAATTTGGAAACTCAACTGCGGGATAGGAAAAAGAAAAAGTTTCTCAGGGATGTTTTGGATTATGAACAAGGGGACTCCTTTTCCAAAAGTAAAGAGAAACATGTTAGGTTTACTAATAAGTATCCCACTAGTAGAAAACGTCCAAGGTCTATTCTTAAGAGATCTGGGGTATCTGATACTTCAGGTGATGACTCTTCTTGGGTGCAGGATGGGTGTAGGAAAGGACCATAGCTCTACATTTCTACTGCAGTAACAGTTATGACTGATGTGGAAAATTTGGAATTTACAGCCTCAGACCCCACAGGGAGGGGTGTTGGCAACATACATTTGTACAGTAATTTGACTGTTGATTGATTTATGTTGGGGCAAAATGTAGAGCTATGTATGGGGCAATGATTTTTTTTCAGGACAAATGCCCTTTGCCCTTTTTTTTTTAGGTAAGAGTGGGATATTGGGGAAGGGCTATATGTTTGGGGAGGTTAGTTGGGTAAAATAGATAGCATTTGCAGGCAGACAAAACACACAAGACAGCTGACAGGGGTGGCATATGATACATGAGGGGGTAAACACCTTGGACGGGGAGGGTGGTTGAGAATCAGAAGCCCTTGAGCCTCCAAATAGATACAGTGGGACCGAGGACCTCACCCATGGGCAGTCACCACTGCACCTTCATGGCCCTGAAGGTGGCTATGCTGGGGGCTGGACAAGAGGGGTGGCCTGCTCCTTGAGGTGCGCCAGGTGGCCTGCCATCTAGCGTAGCTGCCCACCCAACTCTGAGCAGATGACGCTGCACAGCATACCCCAGAACTGTTGGCTGGCTCCTCTCCTTGCCCATACCCAGGGGGGGCCCATCCCCTGGGGCGGTTCCACCCAAAGATGGTGCAGGACCAGCGTAGGAGGATGTTCTGGGTTGGGTCCCAGACGTGCTGGAGCCCGGTGCCATGGCCAGATCGGGTGGGACAGGCAGATCTGCCGAGATCTGCCTTCCCAAGAGTACTATGGTGTCGTGGATTTCCAAGATATTTTGGTTAATCATGAACACATTTCAAAATTAGTTATAGGTTCATAGGTTCATAGGTTAGTACTAAGCTAACTGCCCTTGCGAGCCATTTTAAGCCTAGCCAATTATCCCTTGTGAGACTTGAACCCTGCACCTTGTGTTTGTAAGGCAAACACCTTAACCATTAGGCCACCCTCCCAACCCCTAGCATGCGTGGGTGTTCCCATTAACCCAAACCAACAGATTTGAAACAGTTGCATAGCAAACAGAACACATGCATGAATGGAACAACAGTAAGCATTTTAACAGCATGCAAGTTACACTGACAGCAACAGGCCACCAATAATGGTATTTGAACAAGGTATGTTAATATGCAACCATATGTCCCAACAATAGGTTTTAAGAACAACATACCCGTAGTATATGAATAATAATTATTGATGCAGATGATGGGTGGGGGGAGAGAATGAAAGGTCCATTAACAACTGTATCAGCTTCTATTTTTCACAACAGTACTGCTCAATACTCTACAAGTCTGCCCTCACTTTACATCTACCTATGGCCCATAGCTTCTGTGACACATACATACATACCTGTTAGACTGTCAACCTGTAATGGTATGAGGCAGACTGGGTACACTGTGGCTACTTTACTGGAGGGAGCTTGTACATGTCAGGGTTACATACGTGACAAAGAAGGGGTACGCTGCAAAGATGTTTTGTGAGCCTGCTACTAGCGTAGTTCACCTGGATTCCTATCTGTGCCCAAGGTGACTGGCAGCAGTGACTACTAGCTGTGACAGCGTGACACTTGATAGACATGTATCAGGGAGAGGGCATGATGTATGTACCTATCCTACTGTCATTTGCAGGCATATGGGGTTGGACAGTGAAACAGTTGTACGCGGTGTATTACTATACCCTTCATACAGCTACTACACACATTATTTACCTGTAAGACCTGTGGAGAAAATATCTGTTAACAATTTCTGAATGTTTCTACAACTATTCCAGTTTATTAGTATAACCTTCATACAGCTACTATACATATTTCTTTCCCTGTAAGAGCTGTGGAAAAAAAATCTCTGTTAACACTTTCTGAATGCTTCTACAACTATTCCGGTGTATTAGTATACTCTTCGTACAGCTACTATACACATGTCTTTACCTGTAAGAGCTGTGCAGAATATCTCTGTTAACACTTTCTGACTGTTCCTACACATATTCTAGTATATTAGTATACCTTTCATACAGCTACTACACACATTTCTTTACCTGTGGGACCTGTTGAGAAAATATCTGTTAACACTTTCTGACTGTTTCTATGAATCTTCAGGGTTTCTATTGTGTATATATGCACACATATCAGTACCACTCCCTGATTCAAACCATGTCTGGGTGTGCTAAAATGAACAACAATGCTATTTACCATCACACTGAGCTACTGGGTAACTGCTGTTTCTTCCACTGTTGGGTACAATAAAGGCTGTCCTCCGCCAACAATGATACAAATTGAAATAGAAATCTGAACGAACTGAATGATAGTGGTAATAGTAATCCAAAAGTCTTTTATTACAACACACACAAAACAGATTGAGCGCGCTTTCGTCTCATATCTTAAAAAAAAAAAAAAAAATTAAAAAAAGTCCACAATTCAAGAAGGTATAATGGGGCAGGAAAACATTATCATCAGATGGAATATAGGAAGAATGAAACAAGTTCATATAATAGAAAGGGATAACAATAACACTGATTATCAGATGGAATGTATAGAATTTAGTGAACCAGAGGACCCTTTAAGAGAAAGACAGGAGGTAAGGAGGTCCGAGAGAATCAGGAATCGGAATTGCCAGCAATCATATGCGGAAGTGACTGGGAATCAAGTAGGAAGATACAAGGGAAGAGGATGGGACAGGAGATGAATAGTAGATTACACACATCAACCCCAGTTAAAACACATGAAAACAAATTGTGTACATTTTCTTTCTTCACGGATAAGACTTGTTCATTAGTAAACGGACTATTCCTGATGGACGAAGTAGATCAAGAGGTGATTGATGAAGAAATATTAGGTGACAATTATACAAATATAATACATACCTACAATAATTTTAATATATTCAATTACACAGACATGGCTATTACCCATGAATATTTTGGACTTTTTACAAAAGGATTTACATTTGTGCCAGTCAGTAAACCGAGAATAGAAGAGATAGTGTTAGATATTAAATTATTTATAAGAAAATTGAACTTAGCGGTTATATATCAAGACAATATAAGTAGTGAGAATAAAATATTGAGTAGAAGTAGTACATACAATCCCCCTTTGCAGCAGGATATACATAATTTTGAAGTGTGTACCCTCAATATGATTAGAGAGGGATACAAGAAGAGACATAGGGTAAAAGACAATCTTACAGATGAAGAAAGGAATATTTTGGAACAACTTAGTAATAACAAAAAAGTAAGAGTTATGAAACCTGACAAGGGGGGAGGGGTGGTCCTCATGGACTGTTGGGACTACATTGAGAGAATGTATAAAATTTTAGACATGGATTGTAGGTATTGTATCTTCTCCACGAATTAATTGAACATTTTATACAAAAGAATAGATTTAATATTAGAAGACAATTTGTTACAAGGGCTTATTGATGTGGAACTGTATAATTTCCTTACAGTCTCTAAACCAGTTATACCGGAAATCTTTGGTATCCCAAAAATACACAAAGATATAGTAGATCCCCCAATGAGACCAATAGTGACATCTAGGGGATCCAAAACTCATCCCCTGGCAATATATGTTGACACCAAGTTAAAAAAGTTTCATTTAAAATATGAACATATTTTGATAGATTCCTGGGACTTTCTGAAGAAATTTAGTACAATACCATTTCATGAAAGTTATTTGTTTTTAACAATTGATGTAAAAGACCTACTTTCAGTAATTCCACATAAGGAAGGTATGGAATGGTTGGAGAAAATGATCATTGAATTCAACATGCTGAACCCCGATGAATTTAAATTAGTACTTGAAAATATGGAATTGGTCCTGAAATATAATTTTATTTATTTTCAGGGAGATATCTACCATCAACTTGATGGAGTTGCTATGGGTTCAGCGTGTGCTCCCATTTACGCTAATATTATAATGTTATTTTGGGAGAAAACATATATTTTTGGGTCCAGTTTTCAGCAATACATTATAAGGTATTTCCGTTTCCTGGATGATATTATTATTATATGGGATGGTTCACATGAATTAGTTGAACAATTTATGGAATATTTGAATGACAGTACTAACTTTTTGAAATTTACATATGAGAGTAATAGGGATGAAGTACATTATTTAGATGTCAGGATAAATAAGGATTATATTAAGAAAACATATAAATCAAACATCTTTAGAAAGGAATGATATTCAAATTCCTACTTGCACTATCAAAGTGATCATCCTTACCACCTAAAAAGAAATGTGGTAAAAGGACAAATGATTAGAGTGTCCAGGATGACAACAGACTTTGTTGACTTTATAAGAGAAGTAGATTTTGTACAAGAGATGTTTAAAGAAAGAGGTTATCCTGACAATATGGTGCAAGCTATTAAAAAAGAAATAATTAAGAAACGTGGTAGTAGATATGGTCCATTGTTGGTGAGTGGACAGTACCATAATAGTACTATAAATAACAGTATTAGTACATATATAACTATGAATAATGAGGAAGATACAAATAAGGATAAGAATATAGTAAAAGGAAAAACAACAGTGGAAAAGGATATACCTCGATTAATTTTAACCTATTACTCTGATATAGGTTGGTTAAAAAAGTGCATTAACGGAATTTGAACATGTTTAAAAGAATGCCGACAAGGACAAGTATATTTCAACAGCAACTTAAATATACTTTTAGGAGAAATAGGAATTTGAAAAATATCCTGGAGAAAAAGACTGGAGAGGTAAAGGAAGGGGCATTGTTGAAAGTGGGCACACACAAATGTGGGAGGTGTGCACAATGCCCATTTATAGCCTGTAAAAAGGAAATAAATATCCCCAGCATAAATTTTACAATTAGGAGCTATAGTTATTCGAGTTGTTATACAAGAGGTGTGGTTTATTTAGCTTATTGTCAATCATGCTGGGGATATTATATAGGTAAGACTGAAAGGCAATTGAGAACCTGTATATATGAGCATATCATATTAGGGATATAAATAAAAGCAATGAGAATAATGTACTTTTTAGACATTCATCCATTTGTCAAAACATGAATATAAAATTTGGGGTATTAGAGGAAGTGAAACAAAAAGAAAAGAGAGGTGACTGGGAAACATTTCCGGAGTATCGTGAGATGATTTGGCAGATGAGATTGGATTCTTGTGTACACACAGGAATGAACAATCACATCTCTATTAAACCTGCTTTGAAGTTACTGTCATTAAACACAAAAAAGAAAAAAGAAAATTTTATTAAATTGTGCTTTCCACCAGTTATAATAAAATAGGACTACATGGAAAAGGCACATAGGTGGGTAAGATATATGTAGTGTCTTTATGAGATATATATATGAAATATCTTGCCATGAACTTTGTGTAAAAAGGAAAAACTTTTAAATAAGCTTTTTATAAGGTCTATTAAATAGCTTTTTAATAATTAGAATATTAGGTTTATCTTATTGACACATTTATATTTATTTATTTAAAAACATTATTAGTGTATAGTTAATGATATACAACAAGTATATATATTTTGTATGATCCAATAGTCAAAGGATATTATGATATCGTTCTACAAAAATTTCTTCTTGGGTTTTATAATATGCATTCTGTAATGTTGTTTACATCACATGTATAAGCCTTCATCTGCCTTCAAGATTCTATGTGTAAAAAGTTTTTTGTATATCAGACATAATAGATGTTTTTTATAAAATGGTTATTTTTATGTATTTTTTAAACTAATAGTATGTAACTAATGATATTACAATTTGTAGTATATGTGCATGTCTGAAGCATTTTTATGTGAAGTGTAAAAATATTTATATGCAATTTAATTTTAAGCAATTTTAACAGATATTTCATATATAAAGAGTTACCCAGAATTGGCATTAATTAATTAATTTATCAATTTATTACTATGGTAAATAATTAACTAATGATTGTTTAATTAAGAGTATATAAACAGAATATTGGTATTAACATGAGATTCTGATGAAGTCTCACGATAAGAGACGAAAGCGCGCTCAATCTGTTTTGTGTGTGTTGTAATAAAAGATGTTTTGGATGATCTATTACCACTATCGTTCAGTTTGTTCAGATTTCTATTTCAATTTATATCATTGTTGGCAGAGGACAGCCTTTATTGTACCCAACAGTGGAGGATTTTTTCTCGTTGTGTGTTTGGGATTGGTACTGGATTCGCCAGTACCTTGTATTTCGTGTGGTTACTAACTGCTGTTTCTTGCTTGACTGATTTCTAACTAATATTTATTTTATTATTTTATTTTTATTTTACATTTGTTAACTGGGGGTGTCTGACTGAGCCGAAAAGGCCCTTTTTCAGCAGAGGCCCGGGGAGAAAACCTCCACATAGAAAAATTACAGCTACATTTAGTTATTTAGACATGATCAGTATACACACAAATTACAAAAGACATGTTTTTACAGTGGTAAGCAGAACATCAAACAGTTACAGTGGAGAGAACAAACAAAAAAATATATTAATTTAAAAATAAAGGTAATTAATAGATTTGTGGTGTACAGCTGAAATTTGGAACATAGGTAGAATACATACATAGTACACAGGTACAGTACATACACTGTAGATTAGCCAGTGTTTGTAAGACTGAAAACTAATATTCTCTGGGTTGGACAGTCTGACCTTGCAATCCTGAAATCCATGCATGGCAGACAGTTATTGTGCAGTGTATTACTCCTTTGACTTAATACAATCTGGAAAGCAAAGGTTAACACAAGCCTGTAATGCTTACTAGCTGTTTCCCTCAACAGCCATAGTTATTTCATGCTGTCAATGCCATATTTGTTGTAAAGAACCTGTCACATTCTATTTCTGCAACAACATGCCAGAGTAAACACAACAGTCTGTTGTATATTTTTATTACAGTGAAATGACACTTTTATTAATGGACATCCCGTGGATAAGTATTAGTGTGACAAATGTGTTTTATTCATTAGACACATTACATAATATACCTACTGGCACTAAACAATGTACTCCTTCTACTTTATGGCACTATATACTGCAAGATAGATCTATACTCACCAGCCTGTCGGCACATCGTTGTGAGTCTGTCTGCATGGGCCTCGATTTTCATAGCCTTCTCTGCTGCAGCTGTAGGGGTAAGAAACAAACATTGTGCATACCTGTCTATCACATACTCAGGCTAGAATTTGGGACAGCTATATCTGGGATACTTACAAACTGCTTATGCATGCTGGTCCCAAGCATCTTGGATCCATTGGGCCAAGAGCTCCCCCCTACTACACTTTAGGTCGGCATAATGATGCCATGCCTGCTTACCAGTTTGGGGGATTCTAGTGGCACTGGTGAGGTCACATGCCAGATGGTCCTAGGCCTCCGCTTTGTACTGAGAGCCCTGGTACTGGCCCTGCAGCAGTCTGTCATCATGGTGTTCTATGAGGTGTCCAGCCATGACCCTGGAATCCAGGATGCCCCAGCGTTGTGCAGAAAAATAAACAGGTTATGGCTGTATTCCCACCTGCACGGTTTAAATAAAGCCATATTCCTGCCCTTTGCCGTCATTGGACCATTTTGAAAATTCTAAGCTCAGCTAAGCAGTGCTCAATTCCGCTAAGCTGGGTTAAACAGTGCTTAAAGGGGTAATTGCTGAGCATTGCTTACTAGTGCACAAATCCGTTTAGCTGAGCTGACTGCTGCTTAGCATTCACATTTAAGCAATGCTAACCATTGCACACTTTTCATTTTAGAAAAATATCAGGATACTGACTTAATTAATCATTATTGACATATTAGTAAGTGTATATGATTTACTTTACATGACATCCATCTATGTGCTTTCATTACATTACCATGGAGTGTGACTATACTGTAAGGGACACTTGTGTATACATGGGTGATTTCACATGTTATATGCACTCACACTTACATTTTAGACCGGCTACACTACACTGGTTGACAAATATCAATTACTACATAATTTAAAATAAAATTAATATTTTCAACACTGCTTTCCCATGTAAAAAATAAAGTGGCTGTCTTGGTACTTGAACCGTAAACACTTGCATGCAAAGCCAGGACTCTAACCACTGCACTATCTCAGCATGAGAATTTCAGCTGTATATTTTTATTTATCGCATATGGGATGTTTACACAATCCTAGGCAGAGGGTCATAACGCGCACACCCACTCAGCTACGCTTAAACATACTTTAGAATGGGAAAAAAAAGTAAAACAATTCATAAACTCACTTTATTTACATGTATCTGTACTCCTTGTCAGTCACAGTATGGGTAATTGTGAAGGAACACATAGGGACAAATTTTAATTATTGCTCTTACAAACTTAGGAAGTGTGACTGTGGTTTTATAGCAGATCATTGACAAATCACTCAGGGTTTAAGTCAGAACATACTGACAGACATTTGGCTTTCAGATTTCATACCTTCAGAACATCCATGCTAATGTAACCCTTTTATTCTATCGGCTTTCTGGGTTTGTCAGTACAATATTTAAAAAGTGTGACGATTGTTGTGCCTTTGTCCCCCCCATTATTTATGGTTTTGTACAGCTTTCTTGCTCTAGGAAGGTGAGCAGTATGTGAGGCAGGCATTTGGGCATTCTGCAGCAACATGTACAGTTCGGCGCTTTCATATGGCAGACATTTGTGTTTCAGTCTTCATACCCTTCAGGAAGTCCATGCTACTGCAAACCTTTTACTCTATCAGCTTTCCGGGTTTGTCAGTGCAATATTTAAGGAATGTCCCTATTTATTTGCCTTTGTCCCCCCATTATTTATGGCTTTGTACAGCTTTATTGCTCTAAAGGGTTGAGAAGTATGTGATGCAGTCATCTGGGCATTCTGCAAACACCAGTTCAGTTGACAGCTATGGCCGTATGGCACTTTTACAATGCAGGGGGTGTTTAATAGAACCTGTCACACACCCTCTGCATTGTTTCATGCTCCCCTAGCTATTTCAGTGTCTGCCGACACTGAAATGCTGACTTTATTTCATTTCAGTGTCTGTGGACACAAAAATACTTTTAAAAAGTGCCGTACGGCAGTTTCTGAGTGCAGGGGGCGTGTTAGATGTGCATGTACTGCTTAGACACACACCCTGCACTCAGTACAGTTTATGTCCATTTAGTCTTAGCAGTAGCGCGCTGTCATGAATATGCAAGGTGCGCTACTGTTAATGCTAATGCTACATGGACACTGTTCACTCTGTGCAGGAATAGCACTATTCCTGCACGGAGTTTATTGAATCCCGGGGATTGTTTTACTACCAATAAGTCCATATACTATTATTACCATATTTTTAATACAAAAAAGTCTTTTGAAGTTCTTATATAGTTTTCATGGGTCTATATCATCTTACTGAAGGTTCATTGCCACAAACCTTTGTTCATGGAACCCTAAACAGTTATTTCCCAAGGAAAGATAATGACTTGCCCAGCATCAGAAATTTGCCCTTTTCCCCACTGTAGTGTGATCTTGGAGTTGCTACATATAGTTAGGGGTTGTGGGGAGTGCAATGTGTGACAGTCTGAATGCTGGGCAAGTCATTACTTTCCTTGGTAAAGTAATTCGTTGAGCTGAATGTTTGCAGAAGTGAACATTCGCTGTTTAAGATTCAATGAGCAAAGGTTTGCAATAATGAACCTTTGATAATATGATACAGACCAGTTTTAATACCTCCTTTCCCTCCATCATGTTAGTACTAAATATAATTTGCAACTTCCTCCTCATATTCAAAGACACGCAAGTTCCATTTGTTTGAGGGAGGAACAATCTTTGACTTCTAGTCTTTCAATTTATATAAATATCTGCTTCTATCTCGGATGACAAATAATGGTTTATTTATCAAATTAATTACAGCTCGGAAACATTCAAACTCAAACTCCAAAGGCTTCACTATATTTCTCATGAAAAGTACCTGTCCGGAGTTTCATTGCTTTCTACATACTGAATTCTTGAAATATTTCCTCATTTGAATATATGATTGGCATAGTCTCTGTCTGCTTATAAATCATAGCCAAATATGAAAACTTCTTTTGTTGCTTCTATATCACTGCCCCTTCTACAATCCAGTTTCTTGCATGTTAATTCAGGACTCATCTTTGACTCAGAAACTGTTGAGCAGTCCTCCAGTGTACCAGTAAGTTTCTTCAGTCTTTTTGAAAGACTACAGCATCTCCAGCTTGGACACTTGCAATTTTGCTGTCTGCAGATTTTATCAACTGCCCTCCTGTCAGCCTTCCATTCTTGATAATTATTAGTATCAGTCTCAAGCTGTGCTATTACTCTCCAAATCATTTGTTTCTGCTCCCAGTATCTCTTCCTTGCTATTCCTTCTCTTCCATATAATTAATTTCTCCTCTAGTCTTGTCTCTTCTCACACATTAAAATTACACAGATGCTCAAGCCAAACTCTCTGCTCCCTCTATCTTCTTCCCCCTTCGCCCACTAAACTAGTATGTTATTCATTTCCTCTGGTCTCTCCTCTCTACCTCTTTACTAACTATCAGGTATTAACTATTATATGGTCCAACACCACCACTCTCCATACTAACAGCACACGAAACAACCAAAAAATTAATGTGTACCAGCAGTTGAACTCCAGGAAGCAACAACAACAATGAATACCACAATATTTGACCTAGGTTTCGTCTTTAATCCGACTTCATCAGAACACAAGTTAATAATGGTAAAGAGAGTACCTTATATACACATTAAAAATGACATCATCACCAATCAACTGAAAAGTTGCTTGATACAATAATTGACACAATTAAATTCATTGAATTCTTTTAAAAGGCCAGCATACATCAGAGGAAAAACTAAACACTAATCCCTAAAATACACAAATTTGTCTTATCTAACTAAAGTTAGGTACATTAAAGTTGGGTACATTAAGTGCGTACATTTCCACATTGCTATGCACAAGACAGTAAAAACAAAATTACGTTGATACTATAATTAAAAATGGGTACTAAATTACCCCAATATATTTTTTAATTTTAAAATAGGCATGATTGAAATACATTCATTAATACCAGGAAATTCTTGTGCATTGAATAATAACTGCCATCTCATCTCAGCTATATCCAAATGCACATCCAATTTCCTTCCTAATTTATCCAATATAATTTGTTGTAAAATACTAAACTTAAATTGATGCCCACTATTACTTTCAATGTGTCTATACAGGGCATTTGTTGTCTTCTTTAACCTTATGTCTGACTGATGTTCTATAATACGGTCCCTTAATGCCCTGCAGGTCTTTCCTATATAAAAAGCGGAACAGTGTGTGCAGGTGGCCACATAAACAACGTTTGTGGAATGGCAGTCAAAATGGGCTTCAATTCTAATGCTTATTCCAGCTACTGTAAACAGAGCCCCCGTTGCTCTGATCAAATGACACACACTGCATCTTCCACACTTGTAATTCCCTCTAATCTTACCAGTTATTGTTTGTGTGGTATCGCTTTTCTCCAATAGTTTTTTGAATGAAACTCCTTTTCTGTAAACACATTTTGGCACCCCCCCTAACTTCCCATTAACCGTATGGTCTATTCTTAAAATTTTCCGAACCAAAAAAATAGAAAGGGACAGCAACGAGTATAGGCGCAACATAGTATTTCCTATGTCAGAAGGCAATTGCTATGGCAGGGTCCCTTTAAGTAAAACCCACTTCAACAGAGATCAGGAAGTGGAGTCTGTAGAGAAGAATATAAATGACGAGCAAGAGAGGGATGTTTTCCCTTTAGAAGTGGAACCGAGGAGGTCGGAGCGGATAAGAGGGCGGAACCACCAGCAATACGAGCAGAGCAGATCCATGGATTACAACAGGCAAGGGGCAAAACCAAAGTACCCAGCCAATACAAGCAGCAGGAGCAATCGAGTTCGATAAAATGCACAACCATCGAGTACGTGCCTAAAACTGCAGGTGAGCCCATGCAACTTGAGCAATTTATACAGCTTCCTTTTTCTATAAACAAAGCCGGTTCTTCAAGTTTTTTTAAGGTGGGTGTTTCCACCGAATCCGCCAATTTAATAACTAAAAGACAGTCAGCTGAACTGAACGCAGTAAGTCCACTGACTAACTTGCTTAATTTCAATGGTAACGACATAAGTGAAATGGCGTCAGGCGTTTATACTAGGTTAACTTGTGTTAGCGGATGCAATGAAGCCAGTTCAAGTATTAACAACAAACAGAGACTGTATGGAGGTGACACGCAGTCACCTGGCGGTGTTGGTATTAATGAAGATATCGGCTTTAACGAACAAGTTGTAAAGCAAACTGAAAATTGTTCACTAGAGGCCCGTGAGTTTATAGATGTGCGTGGGCTTTCAAACACCTCAAATTTAAATGTTAATTGTGTAAGGGGGGTTGCTGACTCAGAGTTTTGTGTAACATCAACAGAAAAAATTTGTAAATACTTGGTCTATGGTAAATCTGATTTTATGCTCGGACAGACAGGTCGTGAGCAAAATCATTCTTTTGTTACTGAACACGACAAAAAAGTTTGTAAATGTAAATATTGCACACAATGTACACAGAATAGTGTTGTAAACACCAATAATGTAAGGAAAAATGAAGATGATTTTGCCGAGTCATTTGGTATTAATTTCAACTTATTGGTTGATGGAATGGAAATAGATGAGATGGGGCAAGTAGGCTCAGATAGTATGTCAACAAAGGTTATTGTTAATAGAGGGATTGGAAGTGTATCAACAGTGGAAAATTCTGACGGTGTGTTTAATTTAGACAACTCTAGTTTATTGGATTGGAGTTCAAGTACATAAAAAGCTAGTTACAGTGAATTTGAACAAAATCATGATGAAATTCAGTATTGTTTTGGAAACAATGATACCAATTTTCATACAACTTGTACACCAGATGATACAGCATGTAATATAGAAGTGGAGAGTGTTTCTTTGATTAATATAAGTTTACACACTTTCCCTACTTTTTTGGGGGATATTAGTGAACATGTATGTACTGGAGAAGGTACAAATAGGCAAGATAATAACACAACATTTGAAAATGGGGTACATAATTATAGTTCGGAATGTGCAATTGAAGATTTAATTCAAGTTTTAGGTGAAAACCCTGTATTAGCAGTACAATATGGACCTAGTAGTCCTGACATCATAGCTAACACTTACAATGATTTTAAAATATACAATTATTCCACCAAGGTTATCGGAAAACAGCATGCCGACTTACTGGCAAAGGGTTTAACTTTTGTCCCTTTAGCTCGGGGGGGCTTAACGAGCACATTGGTCGATTTAAAAATGTTAGTAAGAAAAATGAATTTAAGGTTGTTGTTTGATGGGGTTGCGGGAATTCCAGATGGATTGTCATTGAAAAAACCAAGTAAGTATATGCCCCCGGCTAATAGTGCAATTAATGCATATGAGAAAATATGTGAGTGGGACATTAGGCAGCACTTTAGACGGGCAAAAAACCCACAATCAAGAAAGGTATTTAACTTTAATGACAACTTGACTATTAAAGAGCATGAATTGTTGGAGAGTTTAATAAATGACTCCTCAGTAAGAATAATGAAGCCCGATAAAGGTAATAGATTGGTGCTGATGGATAGGGTGGATTATATAAATAGTATCAAGTTGATATTAGCTATGGACACATATGAAGAAGTGAGTCTCAACGAGGTAAATATAGCCTTTAGGAAAATTAATTTGAACATTGAGGATCTCCTTTGGCAGGGGCACATTAATGAGGATGATTTCAGGTATTTGGTCAACGATCACCCAGTGCTGAGTGGAATATTTGGAGTACCCAAGATCCATAAGGGTTTGAATAATCTGGCATTTAGGCCAATAGTCGACAGAAAACGTAGCAAGACTTGTTTCATAAGTAAATTCTTGGATTTTGAGTTACAAAAAGGTTTAAAAGTGTTTAATTATATCTCAAGGGATTCTTGGTCCTTTTTAGAGAAATTAAACAGTGTCAAACTTACAAAAAATACCATCATGGCAACTGTAGATGTAGTAAATTTGTTCTCAGTGATCCCCACACTAAGAGGGTTAGAATGGATGGAGAAGCAACTATTGAAAACTGGTTTATTTGATCAAGATAGAATAAATTTGTTGGTGGGTCTAATGGAATTAGTGTTAACAAATAATTTTATTTATTTTGATGGAGCCTATTATAAACAGAAAACTGGTGTAGCGATGGGGGCGGCGTGCGCCCCAGCGTACGCCAATTATGTAATGGCATTTTGGGAGCAGGAATTTCTATTTACTAGTAAATTTATGACTTATATAACCTTTTATACCCGCTTCCTGGATGACTTGTTTATCATATGGGAAGGAGGGAGTGACAAGTTTAGTGAATTGATTGAATTTATTAATGAATCTGTGGACTTTCTCAAATTCACTTACAATATGAGTAAGGTAGAAATCGACTACTTAGATGTGCATTTGGTTCTGAATCCAGTAGATTTGACTTTGGTATCGACCATACATAGAAAAAGTACGTTCTCCAACTCATATTTGAGTTACACAAGTAGTCACCCTGACCATCAGAAAAAGGCAATAGTTAAAGGACAGATGGTCAGGGCAGCGAGAATGACAAGTAGGGAGGATGACTTTAATAAAGAGCTTGAATTGATCAAGTCAATGTTTATTAGGAGAGGGTATCCGCTAGCATTATGTGATGGTGTAGCAAATGAAGTTAAGCTAAAAAGGGCTAAAGGTGTCTATTGGGCTCTTTTAAGCGGAAAACTGGGTAATAGACAAGACAATGTTGGGGGTAACACAGTCAGCAGGCGTGAAATTAGTCTTAGCAATGATGGGAATGACAAACAGACTGAGAGTGAAGAGGCAATATATTTTATAACTACCTTTTCATTTGATGCCCCCTATGTAGTTGACATTATTGTCAACAATTGGAAAATTTTAAGAATAGACCATACGGTTAGTGGGAAGTTAGGGGGGGTGCCAAAATGAGTTTACAGAAAAGGAGTTTCATTCAAAAAACTATTGGAGAAAAGCGATACCACACAAACAATAACTGGTAAGATTAGAGGGAATTACAAGTGTGGAAGATGCAGTGTGTGTCATTTGATCAGAGCAATGGGGGCTCTGTTTACAGTAGCTGGAATAAGCATTAGAATTGAAGCCCATTTTGACTGCCATTCCACAAACGTTGTTTATGTGGCCACCTGCACACACTGTTCCGCTTTTTATATAGGAAAGACCTGCAGGGCATTAAGGGACCGTATTATAGAACATCAGTCAGACATAAGGTTAAAGAAGACAACAAATGCCCTGTATAGACACATTGAAAGTAATAGTGGGCATCAATTTAAGTTTAGTATTTTACAACAAATTATATTGGATAAATTAGGAAGGAAATTGGATGTGCATTTGGATATAGCTGAGATGAGATGGCAGTTATTATTCAATGCACAAGAATTTCCTGGTATTAATGAATGTATTTCAATAATGCCTATTTTAAAATTAAAAAATATATTGGGGTAATTTAGTACCCATTTTTAATTATAGTATCAACGTAATTTTGTTTTTATTGTCTTGTGCATAGCAATGTGGAAATGTACGCACTTAATGTACCCAACTTTAATGTACCTAACTTTAGTTAGATAAGACAAATTTGTGTATTTTAGGGATTAGTGTTTAGTTTTTCCTCTAATGTATGCTGGCCTTTTAAAAGAATTCAATGAATTTAATTGTGTCAATTATTGTATCAAGCAACTTTTCAGTTGATTGGTGATGATGTCATTTTTAATGTGTATATAAGGTACTCTCTTTACCATTATTAACTTGTGTTCTGATGAAGTCGGATTAAAGACGAAACCTAGGTCAAATATCGTGGTATTCATTGTTGTTGTTGCTTCCTGGAGTTCAACTGCTGGTACACATTAAATGTTATGTGATCCTATCTCGCCTACATTCTGACTGATGGGTTCGGAGCCGATCCCTCGGCTCCGACTCGGCACGCTTATGCCAAAGAGCGAAGTCTCTTATTGGCTGAGCTTATTATATCCCAGGATGCACCACTACCAGTCCCCCAGATCTCGTTTGCCGCTAACAAGTGAAGACGTGGTCTCGAGCTGGCTGAGCTAAGTAGTGATTAATTTCACTAGTTTTTCTGTCAGGAATTTCTATTTTTCTTCAACAAAAGCTGTTTTAACAGCTATTCTTGTGTTTTGAGTGAGTTTGGTGGAATTTACTTAGTAAATTCTTGTGTTGTGAGTGTTGACTAGGAGTACCTCTTGTGTGTAAAGGCCTTTCCCGGTCTTTTTGATTGTAGGTGACTTCTGTTTTGTTAGGGATCTTGGATCCTTTATACTGTGGATAGTTTATCTTTCTTGTTAAAAAAAGGTCAAAGAAGAGAGAATTTCTTAATAATTTACAGTGTTTGTACTGTGTTTTGGACTTTAATTCACCGGAATGTCTCAGGTACCTAGGCCTTCAGGCTTTAAAAAGTGCACCAAGTGCAACTTTAAAATGTCGATCACAGATGACCACTCTCTCTGTGTTTATTGTTTGGGTGCAAAGCATTTGCAGGAGTCCTGCAGCGTGTGTCACGCTTTTTCCTCGAGGGTCTTCCAAGAGAGGAAAAATAAGCTCATATTAAAAGGTCTTGTAAAACCCTCCTTCGAAGAAGCTTTAGCATCCTCTCCTTCTCCCGCTAAAGAAAGGCGCCGGCTCCGACCAGTCCGTCGGATCCGACCGCCAAAAGACATAGACAGGTTTCTCCTTCAGCTCCAAGGACTTCGGAGCCGAGGGCGGAACGGTCTGCCTCGATGCCACCAGTCTCGACTCCTCTGGCTTCGGAGCCGATGGCTGGGGCATCGAGGCGGGTCACCTTCGTCGGCTCCACTGGTCACGGAGCCGACAAAGGTTGTCCGCTCAGACACTTCCTCCTCGGCGACGAAGTCCTCCTCGGCACCGATGGAAACTAGTGTGGGTATTCCTTCGGCACCGATAGTCATCGAGTCGCCTCGGAGCCGGTCCCCTAGCCCCTTGGGGCCGTTGGAGAGGCCATCTCGAACCCGTTCAGTATCCTCTAGGTCATCGAGGATGTCAGATTCGGACATAGACAGTGTGCTCCAAAGACTGTTCCAGTCCCCAGTCTTTCAAAAATTTGTTTCGGCTCCGACCCAGTTGGCTTCGGAGCCGATGGCCCATGCCCATGTCATTGCTATTCCTCCTCCGACCGCTTCGGCTCCGGAGCAGGTGCTGTTGGAGCCGGTGGAGATCTTAGGGTTGGCTCCGACCCCTACTCCAACCCCGCCTTGGGTCTGAGTTTGGTACACGGACTTCTTCGGCTGGACCTGGGGTGATGTTTGGGACCTATGCTGTCGGTTCTGAGCCTCCCTCTCGGTGCTCGGCTGCAGGACTTCCGTCTGCTATCATGGCTCGGGGACCGGACACTCCCAGGATTCTGGGGTCCGGCTTTCAGAGCTATGAGGAGTGCCTTGGCCAAGTCTTCTTCGGCCATCTCTCCGGCTTTACCGGCACCTTCCCTGGGCGTGGAGACTGGGTCTTTGGCAGTTCCCCTGTCCTTAGGCAGCGGAGCCCCTGGGCCTGAGGTTACCCCCATTGGGGGTTCCCCTCCTCCTGAGGGTTCTTCGGAGTTGTCTTCAGAGGAACCCCCAAGGAAGAGATCGTGCAAGAGGAAGCACGTGAACTCCGCCGAGTCTATTACATCGGACACTGATCTTGATGATGCGGAGGGGTCCCCGAAGTCGTCCTCGGATGATGTCTCATTTGCAGACATCTTAGAGATCCTCAAACAACGAGGCGGCTGGATATCCAAACCCCCCTCTGCTGATGAGTCAGTGCTCCTCAAGGCCTTCGGGGCTCAGCCCTCCACCTCCTGGGTGTCTCCGCCCTTTGACGAGCTCCTGGATTTAGTTTGTCGGAGGGCGTGGGAACATCCAGATACCGTGGAACCAGTCCCTTCTCGTCCTAACAAATTTTTGTCTGCCCCACCCGAGAAGGAGTTCCTCACTAAAGGCGTGGCTGTAGATGCCATGGTGGTGGCATCTGCTACACAACAGGACGTGGCAGAGGCTTCAACGTCCGTCCATCCTCCTAATAAGGAGTCTAGGAGCATGGACCGGTACGGGAAGCATACCCTGACTTCAGCGGCCTTTACTTTAAGGTCCCTGAATTATTTGGCACATTTTACCAGGCTTCAGAGGGATCTGGTCAAGGAGCTGTCAGATTCCCTCTCAGGTAACCTACCTGAGCAGCTAGCCCAGTCGGTTAGCTCTCAGTTGGCTATCCTTGCTTCAATTTCTAACTCGTCCATGAGGCTCATTTCGTATGCGGCCGAAGGCGGGTAGAGCGGCAGGCACAGGCGTGGCTCTACGGAGACAAGCCTGGCTCCGTTTGTGTCGTTTTGCGGAGGCCTTCAAGTCTTCCTTCGCCGACGCTCCCTTTGATGGGTCCTCTTTTTGGACCTAAGGTTAAAGACACTCTTACCCGCTGTGAGCAAGAAGGAAAAACTTTATCTGCCGTAGGTGCACGTTATTCCACTCCCTTTCGGCCTTATCCCAAGGCTAAAGGAGGAGGGAAGATGTGGTTCCGCAAATCATGTAAGTTTTTCCATCAACAGCAGGAAGATTCCCCTTCCAGAGGCAGAGGACGGGGAAATTTTTCTGGGAGACGCCGTCCCAGAGGCGGCAGAGGGCCCCGCAATTCTGGAGACCGCGAGTCCTTTCGTGGCTCTTCAGCCTCCCACACTTCATGAGGGATTGCCCGGCTGTGCTGCTCCGGAGCCAGTCGGGTGCCGTTTTGCCAAGCACCTAAAAGCCTTGGAGTCAATCACTCAGGACAGATGGGTGCTTCGGATTATTGCCGGAGGTTACACCATCCCCTTCACACACTCACACCCACCGACCAAAAATCCCGGACCCACCACCCAGTCAAAGGGAAATTGCAGCCGAAGAAGCTTTAAAGCTGCTAGAAAAAGGAGTCATCCAACCGGTCCCCACAGACCAGATCGGATCCGGAAATTACTCAAGGTTCTTTTAGTGCCAAAAGACAGGGGACCTGAGACCAATATTGGATCTCAGCAGACTAAACCAATCCGTCACGAAATCCAAATTCCGAATGGTCACGTTACAATCCATTCTCCCATTGTTGGAGAAGGATGTTTGGATGTGCTCCATAGATCTCAAGGACGCCTATTATCACATACCGATACATCGGGCGTCCAGGAAGTATCTGCGCTTCAGCCTGGGAGACAGTCATTTCCAATTTTGTGCTCTGCCCTTTGGTCTCACCACAGCCCCCAGGGTGTTCACCAAATGTTTGGCAGTAGTAATGGCTCACCTGAGGAGTCTTGGATTCCAATTGTTTCCCTATCTGGACGACTGGCTCCTGACTGCCACCACCAGTCATCTACTAATGGACAACCTCAAAGCCACAATCTCCCTGGGTGCTACCCTGGGAATTACATTCAATTGGTCAAAGTCTGTCTTGCTGCCCTCTCAGCGCATAAGGTTCATAGGAGCAGAGATAGACTCAAAATTGATGTGCGTTTTTCTTCCTACCGAAAGGATCCAAACTTTACAAGGCCAAGTTCAAGCCCTGATTTCAAGATCCAAGGCCCCAGCCAGGATGGTCCTACAAGTTTTAGGTTCGATGTCTGCCACGGTTCTTCTAGTTCCTCTGGCAAGATTGCACATGAGGATTCTTCAGTGGCTATTATCGACTCAATGGTCCTTTCAGGATCTTCCACTCATTCACCCCATTATGATTACAGAAACATGCAAGCGGGACCTTCGCTGGTGGCTTCAGACATCCAATCTAAATCAGGGAAGTCCTTTTGTTATTCCCTCTCCAGTGGTCACCCTGACGACAGATGCCTCCCAGACAGGGTGGGGGGCATTGTCTGGGCAGGTTAGTTCAGGGCTCCTGGCTTCCAGACGAAACTTTTCTCCACATCAATGTATTGGAGATGAGGGCTGTACTTCTGTCCCTACAGGCCTTACACAAGTTTCTCCCTCAGGGCATAATCGCCATCCACACAGACAACATGTCGGTGGTCTGGTATCTAAACAAACAAGGAGGGACCAGATCTTACCCCTTTGCAGAGAGGCCATGAGGGTGTGGGAATGGGCTGTAGCTACCAGCCGTTTCTTGGTCGCGACCCACATTCGGCGGAAATCAAATATATTGGCAGACAGATTAAGCAGGACAATTCTCTCTCCTCACGAGTGGTCCCTAAACGAAACAGTAGCAGCTCAGGTTTTCAGGAGATGGGGACGCCGTGCTGCGACCTGTTTGAAACACCACAAAACACAAAGTGCAAAAGGTTCTTCTCCTTGACTCCACATCAGGGGGAAGCAGCTATGGATGCTCTAGCACAACCTTGGCCAACAGGGCTACTTTATGCCTTTCCTCCGATTCCACTTCTCTCCAAAGTCATTCAGAAAGCTTCTCAATTGGGGTCCACAATGATACTGATTGCTCCGCACTGGCCTCGTCAGGTATGGTTTCCCTACCTGAAGAAACATGCGGTGGACGATCCTTGGACTTTAGATCTAACTCCGATCTGCTAATTCATCAGTCGGGATGACAACATCAGTCCCTTCACTCCTTGAAGTTGACAGCTTGGCTCCTCCACTTCCGACTTTAGTCAGAAATCACACATTAGACCCGGAAGTTATTCACATTTTATCTTGGCCCACAAACCCACCACTAAGAAATTGTACCTCAGTAAGTGGAATAGGTTTGCTATCTGGGCTCAACTCAGGGCTTAGACCCTATCACTGCTCCAATCCCAGAGGTTTTGAAATTCTTAACATCCCTGTTTAATCAAGGATCTTCTGTCTCTACTATTAAAGTCCAACTAGCGGCTATCTCTAAATTTCACGAATCCATGGATCCTCCATTGATGAGCAGCAGATTATGCAAAACTTTCATTAAAGGTGCGGGCCTGTTAAGACCCCCAGTTTTTCATCCTGCGCCTCCGTGGGATCTTGATTTGGTGCTTCGTGCATTAACATCTTCCCCTTTCGAACCGGCTGCTACATGTGAGTTAAAATATCTGTCTTGGAAAACTGCCTTCTTAGTTGCAATTACCTCTGCAAGGAGAGTTTCAGAGCTTCAAGCCCTATCTATCAAACCACCGTACTTGATTTTTCACAAGGATAGAGTATCACTTAGGCCTAATCCATCTTTTGTCCCAAAGGTCTGTTCTAATCTCTGTCTCCAACAATCTCTAGAGCTACCAGTTTTCTTTCCAAAATTCTCCAATGAAGCAGAATACACTCTCCATAAATTGGATGTTCACAGGCAATTGCGCTTCTATTTAGACAGGACTCAGCAAATTAAGTAAATCAGACCAGTTGTTTGTGTCCTTCTCAGACAATAAATTGGGTAAAACCATCACAAAAGCTACTATCTCCAAATGGATTAGAGATTGTATAACTCAGGCTTATTCCTCTTCGAATAAGCAACTTACAACATCTATCAAAGCTCACTCTACCAGAGCTATGGCGACTTCTATAGCTTTTCATTCCAAGCTCACTATTTCTGAGATTTGTGCTGCGGCTACTTGGTCCAATCCGCACACTTTCATTTCCCACTATAAATTGGATGTGGCATCTAAAGGGCGAGCATCATTTGGTTCCACGGTACTCAGGAGTGTTTTCCAGTGAGCCACCCAGGATTCAGGTGCTAGGGACGCTGTCCCATCAGTCAGAATGTAGGCGAGATAGTATCACATAACATCTTTTAGTTATGTACTCACCATAACTTCAGATGTTTGGGATCCATCTCGCCTACATTCCTAATACCCACCCTCCTTCCCCTGCCTTGGAGATCAGAAGAGATTGAACGGTTTGAGTTCTACTGTTTTTATCTTGTTTCATCTGACGATGTTATATAATCAGTGCGTGCATGTGTGCATGTATGCGGACAAACTAGATCTGGGGGACTGGTGGTGGTGCATCCTGGGATATAATAAGCTCAGCCAATAAGAGACTTCGCTCTTTGGCATAAGCGTGCCGAGTCGGAGCCGAGGGATCGGCTCCGAACCCATCAGTCAGAATGTAGGCGAGATGGATCCCAAACATCTGAAGTTATGGTGAGTACATAACTAAAAGTTAACTATTATATACCACATCTGATTCTCTTTCAACCTTCTTCTCCTGAACAGCTTGTTCTTCTCCTATGATCCTGGAATGTTTCATGCCATTACATTCCTTTTTTCAGTTAGCCCATCTTGTCTGTTCTATGCATATTTTATGTGCATGTTGTTACTTCGAACCACTGCGCTTATGCTATTATGCAACTATTTTGTTAATTTTTATGTTTTTTTATATATTGGAGATTTTCTCCTCAGGCCTCCAGTAAAAAGGTGTTTCTACCCAGTCGGGCCTTCTCAGTGAATAAAAGCAAATACGTAAATAAATAATTTTAGTTTTTCCAATACAGCTGTATTATCCTACCTTTTATTAAACAGCACTTCCCCACATATTCCCTTCCTTATTAATCACAAACAGCTTATTATTATTTTACTTTGCCTGTTCACTTTCTCACTACACACATTTTCATGATATTCACATTGTATCACATCCAAATTTATACTGTTATTGTTTTACTTCAAAATTACATTTTGTACTAATACCCAGAAAGCATCAATCCACTTACACCATAAACATATGTTCTATGGTTTCCTCTAGCAAACATTGTGAATAGACGCATTTTATTTCATGTTCTTTTTTATAATTCTTTGCTCCTTTTACTGATAACTTGGCTAACAACAGTCTGAACAAAAATCTTCTCATTCTACACATTTCTTAGGCCTATTTCTCTCTCTCTATAAATCTGTCTCTTTTTATGGTGTTTGACAGTCTGTTATGTATGTAAGGAATAAAATTGAATCCCATTTTCCTATTTTGACCTATTTTCATTCAACATGTATCTATTAATCTTCCTTTTTCATGGTTTCCTCTCATAATTGTCAACAGCTTTACTTATGACATACTTTCTACTTTTCATGTTTCATAGATTCTCAGAAGTCTTTGTCCAGATTCTTAAAACATCTGTGCACAACAGAAGGTTATAAAAAAACCCTAATTCACAAAATCCACTAAGTCAATGCAGCAGGATTGCATAAGGTCCCTTATGGGATTCTGCTCAACAGCTTCCCAACCCTTTAGCCCATAATCCTTCTGAGCCCACCCCGATAAAAGTGTTGCATGCACTGGGTCCCATGAAAGAAATTACTGTCCTCTAATGGCATACAAAGAACTGGTGTAACATCCACGGCTGCAACAATCTCCTGCACTTGTTAGTCTGTTGCTCAGAAGGAAGGTCAGACCAACATACTATAGTTGACACAACATAGTCCCCACACCCACACACCTCCACTACATGGCAGGAAAATCCATATCAGCAATACAGATGTGTACAGTGTTACCACATACTACATGGCTCCCCCCACATCACTGGACAGCTCCCCTGCTTGGAACTTGCATAACACCCTATCTGCTTATTACCATAACATGGCAATGATCCAATGTCATCCACATGCTGGATGACTGTTATGATTTCATGTAGCACAGTCACTCATGCCAGCAGCATACAAGCACTACAGTGTAAGGCAGATGAATATGGTACAGCATGCCTTACCAAGGAGCTATTGCTACGGCAAGCTATGCTGTAAACAGCTGTCTTATACAACAGAACCGTGTAATGCTGTCAAGCTAAACAGATTTACCAGTAGCCCTGAACACAACACTGCCTAGTGTGAGTTATCACACCGGGCAATCTTGTGCATCATTCACAAAAAATAGAGACTACACCCTGGGGAATACAGCAGTTCACTTCTTTGAAACGTGGTAATCTAGTCTGGCATATCAAAGACAATATGTACAAGACTACTACAATGCAGTATTCTCTTGCAGCATTTTCCTTAATGTAGAATTCTGATTATATTTAATTTCCATTAAAACATAATGCAAGTGCAATGAGGGAAAAGGATACATTAATTTCATCATATATTCTTATAATTATTACAAAGTTTTTCTCTTTTAATTGAGTTTAAATATGACCCATAGAAGGAAAATAATTTAGAAAAGAATTCCTTCAATTTATCTGTTTCTACTGAATGATTATACATAGCTGTCCAATAACTGAATACACTCAGAATTACAGTTATAAACTGACTTTTTTCTCTTATTCATGAGTACTTAGCAATTCATCTTAGTTCACTAACCTTTTCCTCCACCACCACCTTCAAAATCACATTCAAACCAAACATGGGTTTCCCTTCCACATTTCATAGAGATAGATCTACATGTTGATTTGGTATGGCCCCTGCTTCCCCACACTGGTGTATTAAGTGAACTATTTTTCCACTGCTATAATATACCTCAGGTTGCATAGTGTACCTCAAAGTTCTTCTACAAAAAAAAATATTCAAAATGTTCTCTAAATGATTTATCTGATTATCTTCTATTTTCAAATCCCCCCAACAAATAGCCTTCACAGGCCAAAAAGGTCCTTACTGTCGCAACAGTTTCAACTTTATCACTCAAAAAGGTATAATTTCCTCTGCTGTCAACACATCTGCTCTTAACTGCAAAAAAAAAAAAAAAAAAAAAAAAAAAACTTTTCCTGCAGTTATATTGACTCTATTACATTTAGTCCATTTTTACAGACTGCGTTCTCAAATTCTTTCACAAATTACTCAGCCAAATCTGTTTACATGAAAGTTATATACAAAATGGTCTGTCCTGATCATAAATGAGAAGGTGAATTTACATGAGTAAAAGGGATACCTAATGGACTCACATTAATTCTATCAAGCAATATTTGTTTATTATAATGCCTTCTTTTAATGAAAAAAAGGGTTCCAATCTGTCAGCATTCATATCTTTATCTGTGGTGACATACATACAAAAAGTGTCCTCACTACCACCTAAGAAGTAGTGTTACATGGGAATGAAAGTCATACCTTTAAGGAGCAGTTACATGGGGATGTGAATCATGTATCCAAACAGGTTTGAGCACTGTGAGTAAAATACTGAGCTAGTAGTTTGTCTTGTATCTCTTCATTGTGACGGTTAACTGTTAATATCTCTATCAGAATTAAAGTCTGGAAATTCTTAGTGCATATAAGTCTTATAATAAATCATTATGTGCACAGATTGCAAGCAGCCTCGAAGTTGCACATCAAAGCGGGAGAAAAGGTTCACACTTCTGATAGTTGACCTTTTATAAGCCAGCTACCTTAGCTATTCAGAGATGTGGCTTCAACCATATATTATGGACTTTTAAGCTACTACCATTGACTAGAAGACTCTCAAAAGATACAGATCACCCAACAGGGTAGGAATTATGATCATTTATGCTACTTATCTACATCTATATCTCCCTATCCACTCCAAATAAATATTAACAGGGAATTTAAAAGGATAAATAAGTATAAATCACTACCTTTGGACTTCGTCTATGTACCTCCTGACTCTAATAAGGATGTAAGTCATGTAACTAAGGAACTATATTTCCTTGGCTTACTTTTCATATTCAAGGTGAATTCCTAGTATTAGGAAATTTCAGCACTGCTTGGTTTGGGCTCCCAATGTATATTCCTATCCAGTCATGGATTTATATGGAATAGTATAGCTGCTTGTTTCCATCACAGTCACATATAAGTCTTCAACAGGCATGGAATAGATATTCATATTTCCCTTCATAATATTTCAGTGGCTAAAGTTTTGCTTGACAGTTCACGGCAATTTCCCAGTATTTATTTTCTAGTGCCAAAAAAGCAGAAGCAGAACAACAGAAGCCTGGTTCTTAAAGCTGCAACACAAAAAAAACTGTAACTACTCTATGTTAATGCAAACACAGGCTCATTTTTTTCATCTTGACGCATGTATCTGCTTCTTCAATGACACTTCTGTTATAATTCTATGATCCATATAAAGTGCAGAATTATATTAAAAGACATTGCAATGTATCAATATGGAATTAAAAAACTAGAGACTCAGAGTTTGGAAGCAGTACTGCCAACTTAAAACTTCTGAGTTTTTTTTTTGAAATTCATAAAACATACCTCTCAACCTCTTAGAGCAAGAAGTCTGGACAAAGCCATACATAAAAGTGGCACAAAGGCCCAAAAATAGGGACAATTTTTAAATATTACTGTTACAAATGTAGAAAGTTGATAGAATAACAGGTTTTGCATTTGCATGTGTTTTCTGAAGAGTATGAAGTCTGAAACTCAAATGTCTGTAATTTTTTAACTTCAGTCTTTAATGAGTTGCCAGTAATTTGCCAGAAAACCACAATTTTATGAAAAATGGACCCAAAATCTGTTCATTCTGCGAAACTATGTACAGTTGAGAGGTATGTCACAAAAAAAGAAGTTATGTACTCACCATAACGTTCCATCTGAGTAGTTATACTTCATTTTTCTGCAACCTGTGCGTATTCGGATCCATATCGGATCCAAGCCGACAACTTTTTTCTAGCATCTGCTCCAAGCTCCGAGCTCCTCCCCTACCCATAATGCACTACCATCTCCTACCTTCCCTCAGATCGAGTTTGCTGCAACTAAATACATTAGCAACTCAGCCCAGTGAACCAAACCTGTATACTGACAGGACAAGGTCTGGGGGATGGAGGGAGGAAAGGTTGCAGAAAAATGAAGTATAACTACTCAGATGGAACGTTATGGTGAGTACATAACTTCTTTATCTGAAGTAGTTAACTTCATTTTATCTGCAACCTGTGGGACAGAGTCCCAAGCTACTCCAATTCTGGGAGGCCCTTATGGAAGGATATTCCTGAGCACCGCAGAGCCAAAGGATGCTCTACCTCTAGAAATCAGGTCTAAATTGTAATGGGAAATGAAGGTATGTGAATTGGCCCAGGTTGCTGCTACACAAATGTCACCCAAAGAAACCCTAGACCAAAAGGCAGCAGAAGTCACCATGGACCTGGCAGAGTGAGCTTTAACAATACCAGGAGGAGATAAACCTTTTGCTTTGTTGACATGCGAAATGCAAAGAGTGATCCATCTGGCCAAAGAAACCTTAGAAATAGCTTTTCCCACAAAGGATTTGGAAAAGGAAATGAAAAACTGGTCAGACTTGCGGAATGATTTTGTTCTATGAAGATAGAAGCGAAGTTGTCTATGAACATCTAACAAATGAAGTTTGTATTCACCCTTGTTTTGGAAATTAGGAAAGAAAACAGGCAGATTAATGGACTGATTTATGTTTGCTTCAGATGCCACTTTAGGTAAGAAAGAAGGATTAGTACGGAGAGAGACCCTATCCTTATGGAAGACCAAATAAGGAGGCATGCCAGACAGAGCTTGAAGCTCAGAAACCCTCCTAGCTGATGTAATGGCGACTAGGAAAGCTGTCTTCCAGGATAAAAATGTAAAATCCACTGATGCTGCATGTTCGCATGGAGGACCCACCAATGCCTGTAGGACAAAAGTAAGGTCCCAAGGGGGCACTGAATCCTTGACAGGAGGGAGCAAAAGAAAAGTGCCTTTAAGAAAAGCCTTACACAGCCTAGAAGAGGCTAAGGCGATGTTGTCTTCACCAACATGAAAATTAGAAATGGCTGCCAGTTGTACTTTCACTGTGGAGGAGCTAGATCCCTGCTGAAAAATACCAGACAAGAAATCCAACACCGCTGGAACAGGGGCTGTAAAGGGATCTAGGTTTCTCTGTGAGGCCCAAATGGAAAAACACTTCCATTTACTGCGATAAAGTTTCCTAGTGGAATCTTTAAGAGAAGCCACCAGTATGGATTTTACCGAGGATGAAAGACCGGGAGTCCTGGTGATCAACGGAACTGGAGCAACCAAGCTGTCAGCTTGAGGCTGCCCAGGTCGGGCGGGCGAACATCCGAAGGATGGGAGATTAGATCTGGGCAGGGATCCAGAACCCACGGAGGAGCTAAGAGATGAGACCAAAGGAATGGGAACCAAACCTGACAAGGCCAGAACAGGACAACGAGGATAACTTTGCACTGCAGTCGGCAAGCTTTCTGAAGAAACTTCGGAATGAGTGGCAATGGTGGGTAAGCATACAGAAGCCCGGGGGGCCAAGCATGGACTAAAGCATCTCTGGGGGCTTCCCCTGGTGAGGGAATCAGAGCAAAGAATTCACTGCACTTCGCATTGGAAGGAGATGCAAAGAGATTGCAGCAAGGCTGACCCCATGCAAGGAATATCTCCTCTGCAATTGACTGTTTCAGAGACCACTAGTACGGTATCAGAATAGCCTGACTCAATCTGTCCGCTAAAATGTTGGAGCACCCCGGGATGGGAGTTGCTATCAGAAACCGACCGGTGGAAATCGCCCACTCCCACACTCTCATGGCCTTGCAACACAGGGGGTAGGATCTGGTTCCCCCCTGCTTGTTGATAAACCAGACAACCGACATGTTGTCTGACTGAACTGCAATCAATCCGAGAGGGAGGACAGTGTGAAAGGCTTCCAACGCTAAAAGCACTGCCCTCATCTCTAGACCATTTATATGCAACTTGGTGTCTGACTGGGACCACGTGCCTTGGACTGTCCTTCCCGAACAGTGCCCCCCCCACCCGAGTTGGGAGGTGTCCGTGGTCACTGTGGCTTGGACTGCAGATGACGCAAAGAGGCATCCTTCTATAATCTCCAGTGAATTTAACCACCAAAGAAGGTACGTTCTGCAGACGTGACTGATCCTGATTGGAAATTCCATGGGCAGGTCTAGCCAAGACCATTGAACAGCCAGAGTCCATTGAAGAACCCACATATAAAGGCACGCACAAGGGAGAATCGATATAGAGGCAGCCATGGAGCCCAGTGCCCGGAGAACCTCGCTCGCCTTTGGAGACTTGAAGTTCGCTATTTGAGCTATGTGGCACCTCAGGTGTAAGATCCTGTCTGGAATTAAAAATACTTTCATATGCAAAGTGTCTAGCTGTGCCCCGATGAAGTCTAAAACTTGTACTGGTTGCAACTGGGATTTTTGAACATTGACTGTAATCCCCAATAGATCTGCCAACCGAAAAAAGTAGTCTCGGGCCAGACAAAGCAGACGCTTGTTGGGCGCAGCGAAGAGCCAGTTGTCCAGGTAAGGAAATACCTGAATACCCTGAAGCCTCAAGTGAGCCTCTACAACTGCCATTACCTTGGTGAACACCCTGGAGGCTGTGGTGAGACCGAAGGGTAGGGCTCTGAACTGAAAGTGACTGGCTCCCAGCCGGAAGTGCAGAAACCTCCTGGAGCTTCTGTGGATCTTGATGTGGTAGTAAGCATCCTGGAGGTCTAACGAGCACATCCAGTCGCACTCTTGAACTCTTGAAGATAAGGTAGAATGGACTGTAGGGTGACCATCCGGAACTTCTGTTTGGCAACAGACAGGTTCAAAGTTGACAGGTCTAGAATGGGCCTGAGGTCCCACGTCTTTTTTGGCACTAAAAAGAACCTTGAGTAGACGCCTGATTCGGACTGGTCGGGAGGGACCTGTTCGATGGCTCGTTTGATAAGCAGCTTTAAAACCTCTAGAGCTGCGGCCTCCCTGTGAGCGGGTGGAACATCCAGGAGGTGTTTTGGAACATTTGGAGGGGCAACAAATGGGATAGTGTAACCTCTGGATATAATCTGTAACACCCAGTAATCTGTCGTTATGGACTCCCATGCCACTGGGTGTAAGGACAATCTCCCCCCGACTGCCTCCAGAGTAGGACAGCTCGGCAACCCCTCAGGGCTGTTGAGTGGGTCGATCAGAAAAAGGGTCCCTAGGCCCAAAATTCCTGGGACCCCCTCTACCTCTGTGTCAGCATCGATCCTGTCCCCCTCTGCCTCTGGGGGAATAGTTGTCCTGAGAATCCCAGGAAAACTGAGATTTTTGGAACCACATCTTCTTTTGCCCTCTTTGATTCCTAGAGAAGGACCACTGAGGGTTAGAGATGTGGATCCCAACGTCAGACAAAGTCTTCCCGTCTTTTTCACTCTGGACAAGTGTGTCACATACTGTCTTCCCAAAAAGGGAAGAACCGTCGTAGGAAGCATTAATAAACAACGCCTTGAAAGTGTCCACAAACTGACACAACCTGAGCCAGGCGTGACGCCTCATGGCTACGCCTGTCCCAGCCGCCCTAGCGGCTCTTTCCGTGGCATGGGAAAGGAGCCGTATAGACGAGTTTGATACTGACTTCAGAGTCGACATTTTCGCAGAGAACAGCTGTTTGTCCTGTGGCGATAAGGACTCTGGGGGAGACTCAGCGAATTTCGATAGAAGGTCTCGCTGAAACCGGACCACAAGTGCTAAACAATTCAGCGCACATATTGAAAAGGTCACTGAGGAATAAACGCGCTTCCCAAACCTATCCACCGACCTGGACTCCTTGTCTGGAGGGTGGACTGAGGAACTCTCCTGCGCTAGTTCCTCCTTGGTGGTCGCTGTGACCAACATAGCATCAACTGGGGCTCCTTTTGTCCAAGGCTGTCTGTCAGTAGGAAGAGATAAAATCTTGTCAGGACATTTGGGGATGGGCTCTACGGTTTCAGGCTCCTTCCATGCCCACGTGATGATAAGGTCCACCAAGGGGTCTGCTGGCGGAGACACCCAGGAAGTAGATGGGCCAGTGCCAGTGTCTTCCAGGAACACTGACTCATCCACAGAAGGTTTTGGGGCTGACCAACCTCCCCTCTGGCAGAGGATCTTCATGATATCTCCGAAGGAGACGTCTTCAGGAGGTGACCTGGGGTAATCTTCTCTTTCCTCTAAGTCAGTGTCCATAGTGAGGGACCCGGGGGGGGAGTCCAAGTGCCTCCTTTTGCAATTGCGCTTACGGTGGCCCTCTTCAGTGGGACTCTCTGAAGAGGACTTGTGAGCAGCAGGGGGTTCCTCAGGGGGAATAATCTGGGGATTCTCTGGTGTGGGCTGTCCTTGAGACAGGATGAAGGGAGTCGTTGCCAAATCCAGAGGGGTCTGGGTGGAATCCGAGGGGATGGGCTGTGATCTCAATCCCTGGGAGAGAACCCTCTCCACCACTTCAAAGGCCGAAGGACAGCGTACCTCCTTGGCACCCAGCAAGGAAGAAGCCCTCCCCGGATACGAAGCAGGGACCAGAGCAGAAGCAAGGGTACCCTGAGGTTTGAGGAAAAGGGTCGGATCCGAAAGAGGCGGAGCCGAAGAATCCATTCCCTCGGGTCCAACTCCCTGTTCGCGGCTCGGAGAGTCACTCGGCTCCGAACTAGTCAGATCCGAGGAGCTCAAGGTAACAGCCGGAGTCGAGTTTGGGGGGACTGTCAGTGCCTAGCTACCAGCTCCAAATAATCTCGGATCCAAAAGCCACAAAGCCAACGTACAGATTGGGGAAGGAGAGATGGGGTGGAAAAAAGGCATGGAGGTCCCCCCTTCGGAGGGAGAGGGGCCTGGCAAGACCCACATCTGTATTTGCGTCTGAATGAATCTCCGCATCATCCTGTCCATGTCTAAGTCTGATAAGCTCAGAGTCGATCGTGAAGAAGCCACCAACTCGGATCTGGCTGAACTGCGCTGTGAGGGCAAGGAAGGCCTCGGATCCAAAGGTTCCAGTGGCTCTGGTGAAAAACAAGGAGACTGAAGCCGTGGAGAAACTGGCCTCATGGACTTAGAAGGGGGACTAAGGAAGAGCTCCCTGTCCGGGGATCTCTTGTGAGGTCTATCCCTTTTCTTGTCCCTGTCCTCCTTGTGCATTTCTCTGTCCTTGTCCGCTACACTGACTGTAGCTTTTTTCTTGCCTGACCCAGCACCAGAAGAAATGGGAGTTTGAGTCCCTGTCTGGGTGGGAGGTTGAGTAATGGGTACAGAGGCCGTGGCAGACTCCAGCATAGATGCAGGGAGAAGGCCTTTGGCTACCAATTTGGCCTTCCGATCCCTGAGGGCTCTAGGGTTGAACCCAGCACGGACTGCACATTGCATCGACAAATGGGACACTCCCAAACACACAGAGTGTGACCATCAGCCGGTGAAAACTTATGGCCACACTCTGTGCATTTCTTAAACACTGATTTTGGCTGATCAGCCATGGTCCTGCACCAAACACCACTCCCTACAAGATCACCACACACAAAACACACGTAGGGGAAGGGCAGGCCTAACAACTACTCTACAGAGTTTTACAACAAAAACTTTTTTTTTTTTAAACTAACCGATGAACAATCGATATACTAGTGGGGGAGGAAGGGAAACAACTAACTCAGACACACAAAAGACAAAAGATTTTTAAACTTACTATCCCTGAGCTCAGAGCGAAGGAGACCACGATGCTCACTACTGGCACGGCAAATGAGATCTGAGGGAAGGTAGGAGATGGTAGTGCATTATGGGTAGGGGGAGGAGCTTGGAACAGATGCTAGAAAAAAAGTTGCCGGCTCGGATCCGATATGGATCCGAATACCCACAGGTTGCAGATAAAATGAAGTTAACTACTTCAGATGTGTTATTTCTACTTCAACAAATATGACATCTGGTCTTCATTTTTTCTTTCAGTTTCTCACACTTGTTTTAATCTTTTCCCTGTGTCTAATAGTCTGATCAAGAAGAAGCTTGAAAAACTTAAGTCTCTCTTTCTATAAAATACCTTTTAGTTATCTTAACTTTTCTCCGGTACTATAAGAAACTATGCCAACAGCCTCAAAAATCATTCTAGTCCACATAATTATTTCACTGCTCTATGGGAAAGTGCATTAACTGCACAATCCATAAAGGAACTTCAGCCTGCTACTATAATAATCACTGTTCCATTGCCACGTTACCTCTTTTTAATGAAAGTACTTGACAAATATACAGTTTTATCTACTACAGCATATCAATGATCAAGGAATTCTAATACTCAGCATTCAAGCCATAGCACACAATACCTATTTATAAGTTGCCTATTATCTTTGGGGCAAGTTCAGATTTGGCCAATATAATGGTGCACTTTTCCTTGATCTATAAAAGACATGTGACATTGTAAATCATTCTCTGCAAAGAAGGGCAAGACCACACAACACTAAGTTTTGCACCAACAGCAGTGTTATCATCTATCTCTAAAAGTCTTGAAAAATGTGTTGGCAAAAAACTCAAACCATTTAACTAATAACATCCCCTTATCCCTAACACAGCTTTGTTTTTGCCTTGGACACAGCACAAATACAGCTTTCTTTTTTTCTTCTTAAACACAGTAAGTACCCATCTAAACCAAAATGGACTTTATTGCTTCAGTTTTCCTCAACTTGTCAAAAGCTTTGAATTCAGCATCCTATGATCTTCTGCTTAGCAGACTTGCTGAACTAGACATAAGCAGTTCAACACTTAACTGGTTTAAGAGGTACCAATCTGGCAGATTTCAAGCAGAGAAATAGAAAGACACTTTCGACAGTCATCACATCTACTGTTGGAGTCCCTCAAAGTTACATCTTTAGTCTCCTATCATTCAATATACTTACGAATAACATGTGCACAATAGTTGAAAATGAAACCACTATACAAAATGGAGATGACTCCACTTTGATATGCTGATTTGATTAATCTGCTTAAAGTACAAACTCAACTTGCCTTCAGCAGACTAAAAGAATGTCTCAAAAAAATCACAACTTATAATAAATGCCAGAAAAAAATAATGCTTTTTATCTCTTGATATACACTACAAAAACAGACCAGATATAATCACAACCTTCACAAACAAAGCAACTCTTGAGCAGGTGAGCCAAACTAAGGTGTAAGTGGTGATCACAAATAACCACCTAAAATTCAACTTACATATCAGCTATGCAGTGGATAACACCAACTAAAATTTTTGCATGCTATACAAAATCAAACTATACCTAACATAATGCCACAAGCACAGCTACATTCTACACTATCTCTCTTACTCCCAAGTCTATTTTATCCATCCCCTATTCTAATAACATCTATAAAAGCACTTTTAAATAAACTTAAAAAGTGTTGCAATAAAATTGCTAAATTTGCTAACTACCTTTCCAATAAATCACATCACTGTACAACACGTAGGCAATTACAACGGTTAGAATTCCAAAATGCTTCAGTTTGAGTAAAATTCAAAACTGCTCACATTTTGCAAACAAAACTAAAGCTCAGCATTCAGTAAGCTCATCAAAAAATGCAATTCATCTAGACACCTCAGATCTTGGATTGAGAGGGGTGGCATTCTTGGTATTGCCCAAGATGCTAACCAACCTAAGGGGCACTCTGGTAGTCAACATAATTTTTATACTCCTTTTCCTTTTAATGTAATAATATACAATAATATGTATTTCTGTGATGCTTTTATACTTGGGCCTCTGCTGAAACTGGGTCATGCCCAGTCAAAATCTCTCAGTCAACAACCTTAAATAGCTTAATAAAATAAATAATAACCTTCGGCTTACTTATTAGAGGCCAGTATTTCAATCCACACTCATGAATGTGCACCATAGTTGCATTTTAGGCATACCAGTGCTCATTTTGATCAGTATGTAGTGATGTACTGTCCATACAGCAATGTCTGATCTAGAGGTTCCATGTCTGAAGGTTTTTTTTTTTTCTAGAAAAGCTAACCTACCCCATACCACAACACTGGTATGATATTTACCTTGTCTATAGTCAATCTTTTCAAATATGTTAGTAGCACTGCCTTTGCTGTACTCTTGGTGAACCCATTGGTGGCACAGATTCCTTCTATGAAGTAAAACACTCAGTGCCATACATAAAGCTATACAAGTTTTGGATTCAAAGAATTAGAGATAATCCTCCTTTATCTATTAATGAATATTTTTTTTCCAGCAAGTGTTACCATGGCGACTTCCAAGATGACTGCAGATTGAGTAACAGCTTAATTCTAGCTCTCCCAGTGTGGAAACAGAAACTTAGTGGACCTGGATTTATGAGTACATTTCAGTAACTAGCTAGTAAGTGCACTGCCTGGATGCCAGGAAAAAAGAAAATCAGAAGACCTGAAGGAAAATCAGCTACAAAAGGTGACAAAAAATATGACTGAGGAAAGTACTGTAGCTGTTCAGCAAAAAGAAATACCAGCTCCAGACATGACTTCCAGTAACCTTGAGGAAAGTATAAGGTAACAACTGCACACAGACCTGACTAAACTAAATGAAACACTGGAAAATAACTTTCTTGGGTGGTGTAAGCCAGGGAACCTTGTTGGCTAGGCTTACATAGGCCCTTGATTCGATAGCCTAGTACCTACCTGTGAACATATGAACCTATGGAGTATACCAACTCAAACAATAAAAGGTCAGAAAAAAATGGAAGAACCTTTAAACAGATACTCAGATCAGGTGATAAAACTCAGAGGTTGAAATGAAGAAAAGGCTGTCTGAATACGAGATTGCACAAGAACAGATGTTTCAAAGAATAATAGAATTACAAGACAGGGCACATAGGGAAAACCTGAGATCTTCTGCTGTACCGAGAAGCTGGAAGAAACAGACTGTATTAATTTCATGACAGAAGAAATAAGCAACTGGACTGGTATTCCACAACAAGAATTGTTAATTGAAAGGGAGCATCATGTGTATGCTCCAAACCTGGCTATGAGAAAACAACCCACACCTTTAATAGTAAAAATGCAATCTTACCAGCAGAAGGAATTGATTCTGACAAAACTGTGGCAGAAGGACAAAGTACTAAAAGTGTGAAAAAGCAGAGTATTTGTAGAGAATGACTATTCATTGTACACCAGGCAGAAGAGGATTATTTTTTTTCATTATTTAGGGAATGCCAAGAAGCAGGCATGAGATTCAAACTGCTGTACCCAGCTATCTTCAAAATATTTTCCCTACAGGAGCAAAAATGTTTTTTGATGAAGTACATGTTAAGGAAGAAATACAAATATTTGCCCAACAAAAAGTGGGCCGTGAAACAGGAGATTCTGTTTCTTGTTCTTCTAGTAGTAAAGACTACAGAGAGACTGTGTCAGTGAAAACTTTCCTAGTGTTTCAAAAGAAAATGCTTGAGAGAGTGAAAAAAGCATAGGAGTTGAATAGAAGAGCCAAGAGGGCACTGGAGATGAAGAAGAGACATGGTTTTGGAGATGGAGATGAACAGGAATAGAACAAGAACATTTTGAAATATTAAACTTCCTTGGGGTTTGTTAAATTTATAGGGGACTCTAAAGCATATACCCTACTTCATATCATTAACTTTTGAGTAAAATCATTTACTTGGAAATTGACAAATGTAGGATTACAAAGCAATAATTCATATTTGTGAAACAGGACAGAACAGGAAAATCTGGAAATATTGGAATTTTTTGGATTCTGTTAAGCCTGTAGAGGACTTTAAAGCGTATGCCTTACTTGATGTCATTAATGTTCAGAAAAATACTCAGGAGAGGGGAAAGGAGGGAGAACATTAACTGTAAGTAAAACAATTTTTTCTTAATAGTATTATTTATATGGTGCATGTTATAAAGTACATTTTTTATCAGTTATTTTAAGTGTAATGGGGATACTAATGTAAACATGTGCTTCTGTTTTTTTGTTTTGTTTCTTTCTCCCTTCTGCTTTCTCCTTGTTCAGTTTTAAGAAATATAGGCACTACAATGTAAAAAAAAATCTGTTTAAAAGAGCATGACAAAAGAAAAGTTAGTGTGCTTTTTCTCATTCTTGCATAGCAGAATGATTGGGTTAAGGCCATTAGCTTTATATAGCAACAAGTCTTAACAGAAAACAACTAATGTAAAATAATATTGAGTATTATAGGGCTTTTTTCTAGTAAACAGTTTTATATCTGGTTCTCATGTCACTAGCAGATAATCTTATAAAGAGAAATAGCTTGCAGAAAATGTTTTTGAAAGGATTCAAGTGTTTTCCCAGCTAAGAGAGTCATAAAGGTAAAACAACACCAGACAGCACTTAATAAAATCATAGGCTCTACCATGCATCTTAGCATGGATAATCTTTCTTTCTGTTTAGTTCAAGTCTGTGTGTGTGGCTGCCAGTTTGGAACTTTTGTTCCTGTTGTGAGAGTAAAACTTCAATCACTGAAGATGTACATAATTTCTTGTGTTATTATTAAATTGATAGGTTTTGGGGGGGGGTATTGTGTGTGTGTGTGTGTGTGTGTGTGTGTGTGTGTGTGTGTGTGTGTGCTTAGGTTTCGGGGGGTATTGGATGTGTGTACATATTTTTGTTTGAGGGTTTTCAACAAAACACAAAGTTCTGCAAGATGTGATATAGGCTCAAATGGAGATTACAAGAAACAATATATAAAAGATTAACCTGCCAAACAGTGCATGCATGTAACACAAAGCTGGAACTAGACATTTCACAAAAAGGTGTTATACATAAAATGTGGGCATAATAATTCTTAAAGAATATGATTCTTACTATAATGTCTTCAAATGTTAATGGTCTCACAGATAAATATAAAAAAGAAAGAGTAGTGAACTACATTAAAAATGTTGAGTGCAAATAGCTATGCTACAGGAGAAACACTTGGAAAGAACTGAACATGTGAATTTGATAGAGAAAGGTTATCAGGATGGTTATTCAGCGAAATATCTGAGACAAAGGAAGACAGGAGTACTTACATTAATTGCAAGAAGAGCTCTAACAGTAATAGAAAAGGACAAAAAAGACAATAATGGTAGATTTGTACTATTAAAGGGCTATGGTCAAGCCAGGAAGATTATAATAGGTTCATAGGTTGGAACTAGGCTATAGGCCTTAGGGCCTATACAAGCCTAGCCATAACAATTCCCTGGATATTGCTTCCCACAATATTTACTTCCCTGGACCCCTGTCTGTCTGGGCGACTGATGTGATCCCTGGGGTGAATCTCCTATCTCCCATTCAGTCGTCAAGGTTCCCTTTGAAGAAGACCAAGGAGGCGCTCTGCTTGACATGTATGAGCAGTCTATTCCAGAGTATGGGAAGTCTCTGGGTCAGGAACCTATCCCTCCAGCATGTTTTGTACATTGTGATGACACGGTTTAGATCCCTGGAGCGTGTGGCTCTGAGGGATTGGGATTTCTTTTAAGTGGAGCATGTCCAACAGCTCAGGGTTTGACATGGCCTTGTATGTTAAGCAGAGATCGCCTCTGAGTAGACGATATGCCACAGAGTACAGCTGGAGTTTTTTAAGATGGTCAGTATAGGGCATCTGCTTTAGGCCTGTGATTCTTTTAGTGAGGTATTTCTGCGGCCTTTCCAGCTGTTGCAGATGTCTTGTGAAGTACATACCAAATGGGGCGTTGTACTCTATAATGGGTCTACTGAGGGATGAGTACAGTGGGACTATGACCTCCTATTTTCTGGATGAAAAGCCCTTAGTGAAGAGGTGTGCCACATAGAAGGATTTCCTGACTGTTGTGGCAATGTGGTTATTGAAGGTGAGACCACTGTCCACCTAACTCTCTTATCACACTTTCAGTGTTTAGTGTACTGCCACCTATGTGGTAATTCATGGGTACATGGTTTTTCCCAAAGGGGATAACTATACATTTCTTGGCATTAAGCTTGAGCCCATGACTCTGGCACCAAGCATCTGTTTCTGTAAGGCTCTTTTGTAGAATATCCACATCATTTGGGGATTCGATAATGGCTCCCAGTTTGCAGTCATCTGCGAACTTTGTTAGCCAGAGTCCCTTAGTGTTGGCCTGTACTTCAGAGAAGTAGATGCCAAACAAGAGCGGTCCCGGGACTGAACCCTGAGGTACTCCACTTGTCACTTGTCTGGAGCTGGATTTGGAGTCGGCTACTTTTACAGTCTGGGTTCTGTCAGTAAGCCAGTTGGCAACCCATCGAGTGACGTAGGGATTTATGCCCAGCTTAGTAAGCTTATCTATGATTCCAGAGTGGGGGATGGTGTTGAAGGCCTTGGCGAGGTCCAGATAGGCTGTGTGGACTGCCTTACCCTCGTCCACAGCTCTGGAGATCGATTCAAGGAAGTCAATCAGGATCAGGAGACAAGATCGGCCCTTCATGGGTGGGGTCCAGTATTTGAAGGTTGCCAATGTCTTTGCTTATAAGTTCCATGATAATGTGGTCCATGCTCTTGCAGATCAGGCATGTCAGACTGATGGGACGGTAGTTCCCAGGATCCAAGGTACGTATTTATATTCCGCAAAAAACTGCTATAATGGAGCTTAAGAAAATTCAATATTACTTATAGGTGTTGACTGGAATTTGATTTGCAAACGTGAAGATATGTTTGAGAGGCCCAGAAAGGAAAAGTATAATAAAGGAGGGCAGATTTTAAAGAAATTCATAATTAAAACTTTGTCAAGACCAGTAATTACATTTTTATCTACTAACTTGTAAAATTGATTTAAGACCAGTTGCTATACTGTGGCTTTATTACTCAACAATTTATTATATGTTAAAAAACATAATCATTACTACCTGCTGAGTTCTGCAATAGAATTTTGAAAGTGTTGAAGTTCTTCTTTCAGATGACGGTCCATCACTTGGTGGGCCAGGACTTCAGTCTGCAAACTCTTTACTTGTTTAGGTATTCGATCTAATAGGTTCACATACCTCTCTCTGAAAATTATAAAAAGCAGAACAAAATCAGTTTTAAAATATAATCACTTGCTTGTTTAAAAAGATGGCAAAAAAAAAAAAAACAATGAAGCAAGGTGGGTTAGTTGAATACAGCTAAAAGGAAAGTAACATAGAGTAACAGTAGCTCTCTGGATTATCTCTGACAAATAGAAATTATAATAATGCTGTTTATGTAGTTATATTGCTGTATGTTCATTATCCCTAGTACATCTACTTCATCTGATGGGAAATACCAGAGGCACATCTGATCAAACAATTACACTTCACTTAAAATGCTCAAGTCCCTTCTCTGCTCTTATAATGCATATATACTCTTGGAGTCCTCAGACAGAGTTTGATGCCTATAATCTAAGAAATGGACTTCTAAGCATAAGAAAAGCAGTGACAATAATGGGGACAGGGTAGGTACTAGTTCTGTACAGCATTAGAAAAGGTACAATAATTTGGAGAGGGGTGGGGCAGGTTGTTGAACTGGATGGACAATAAATAATGAAGATCCAGTATTATGGCAAGTACATTACTTCAGTATCCTGTCCGTCCACTTTGAATGATGGGACAGAATCCATAGCTATCAAGACTTCTGGATGGAATCATGACAGAATACCACTGAGAATAACAGCCCCAAAGGAAGACCGTGACTTACAATCACATCCAATTTACATTGTTTGGCAAAGGTGAGTAATGTAGATGGTGTTGTTGCTGCACAGATATCATCTAGTGAAGATTTCTTGAAGAAGATTGTAGAAGTTGTAATGCATCTCATGAAATGAGATTTTGCCAACATTGTTCTATTATTAGATTGGAATATAAAGGTTTTACATTTAGATCTCACCTTTCCATTCCAACAAAGAAGGTACATAAGAAATGAATAGCCAGTTGCCTTTTCCAATTGTCTTAGTATGTTGCAAGGAAAAACATAGTTGTCTGTGAACATCTAGAGAGTGCAACAAATACTCTCCTTTATTGGAATACTGCAGAAAAAGACAGAAAGATGAATGATTTAACTTAAAAATGATTCTGAGCCAAACTTTGCCATGAAGAAAGAATCAGTCCTTGAAGGAAACTCTATCCTTGTGGAAGACTAAATATAGAGGTTTGGAGGAAACAGCATGTGACTTTGACACCTGACTAACAAAGCTAATCACTAACAGAAGCAAGGTGTTAACAGGTATTTCAAGTTGGGTGAGGAGCCTGGCTCAAAATGGGAATGAATCAGTGCTTTCAAGATGAAAATGAAGTCTCATGGGGAGAGATCCTTAATGGGAAGTCTTAAAATATAGGTTCCTTTCAGAAAGCCTTGCAAAATGTTTGTGCTGCTACAGACAAGGAATGGATACCTTGACAGAAACTGGAGATGGAAACTAAGAGAACTTTGATCACTGAATAACTGAAATTTGAGTTGAAGACTGAAAATAGAAACTGTAATACTGAGAGACTTGAGGCAGAGAGAGGATCCAAAACCTGTTGGCACAACCAAAATTATTTTTTTTCCATTTGCTGCTATAGAGTTTGTGAGCAGAATCTTTCTATAACATGGAAAGACTGGATAATTCTTGAACTATAAGCAGGATCATTGAACATCACTCAAAGTAGAGAATCCATGCAGTCAGTTTCAGTGACAGAATGTCTGGGTGAGGATCACTGGATGGGTGGGATAGTATATCTGCTCGGGCATCTAAAAGTCAGGGCTAAAGACCTCTTGAGGTGAGGACACAACCAGGGGAACCAAAGTTGCCTTAGCCAAAAAAGGGTTAAGAGGATGACTGAAGCCTTACATCAAGATGATTTCTGCAAGGTATACCGTAGTCTGGGAAACCAATGACAGACCAAAGTATCCCTTGGTGACTGTTTTGGTGGAGGGACAAGGGCAAAGTAGATACTGCATTTTGTGTTGGTCATGAATGAAAAAAGATTGCAATAAGGCTGGCTCCAGCAGTGGAATATCATTTGTGCTGACACTGTCTGAAGATAGTTAACACACTAAAGAATGTGCATTGCTGATATTAAGACTGTAAAGCCATTGCTAACTGCATTATTCTCAGGTCTAACTGGCACAGGGTGCAACATCAATTTCATCCCTGCTTGATGATGTATCAGACAGCAGATCTGTTCTCTGTGTGTAAAGAAAATGCATGCTGGAGAAGGTACTCCTCTAAGGCCTGCTATACAAGAAAAATGCCCTCATCTGCAGGATACTGAGGTAAAGATTAACCTCTTGTTGGTTCCACATGCCACAGATTGTTCACATCATGAAATGATCCCTCCTTCACCTCAGAGAGGAGGTTTTCGTGGTCACCATGGCCTCTGGAAAGAGTTGGGTGAAAGGTATTCCTGCTGAAATGGTGGGATATTTGATCCTGTAGTCCAAATGTCATCTGTAAAAGGAGGACAGTTAGATCAGATTGTTCATAGAATCTACTTATTAAGACAATTACACATTTAAGGGTTACTGTAGCACTTTCATGTAGAGCTTTGTGCAAGGCATTAGTAGAATGGAAGCCAATATCAGACTGAGAGAAGCAAGTGGAGTTATTGTGAGAAGATGTTTTGAGATTACACTTCATAATATCATGAATCTTTCTTCTGGAAATTTAACAGTGATTGACTTTGTGTCCAGATGAGATACTACAAAAATCAGGATTTGCTTAACCTCCAGCTGGGACTTCACCATCCTCACAGAGATATGCAAAGATAGACACAAATAATCCCTGGAAGATATCAGGAATTCCCTTGATGTGGCAGCCAGGAGTCAGTCATCCAGGTAAGAGAAAATACAGTTGTGTAAGTAAACTTGCCTAATAGTAAATGTTTGAATGGTCACCAATGCAACAGTCTGAACTAAATGAGTTATATCTTGCTAAGGAAGTAGCAGCCAGCTAGTTTCCAAAGCTTCAGGCCACCTTCCAGGCACCCAAACTGTTAGTCAGCTCGAGCTGAGCTGACTTAAAGTTATGTATGGGTACCAAGCCCTACAGAGCTTTCATTCAGAAAGAGAGGGAGACTAAAGCCCCTGAGAGGACAATGCCAGGAAAATGAAAAATAAATGTCCACATCCTGGCAAAAAATTATACAAAACATAAGGGGGATGGAGGGTGGGATTGGATATTGTAGCAGTGATCGTTCGAACATCAACTGTTATGGCAAGCTTAAGTTTATTTAAACAACTGTACTGTGTTCATTATTATGATCACTACCATTCTATGCTAAACAGTATGGGTAGATTACCATAGGTTAATAAGAGAGTACCAGGCTAGTTGCCTTTGCAAGAGATTTTAAGCCAAGCTAATTTGTCTTTTTATGCTCAAATTTACCTATCCTATTTGGTTCGAGAGTGGCCTTACCCATTCCATGCTGGATAATTATATATTACCCGTAATGAGAACTGGGATCATATGATAGGTAACTTGAGGAGACCCATTATGTGATAAAGCATTTAGGAGCTGCCTCTGTCCATTAGTAGTACATGCGGTAGTCCTAGGGGCCGTCCTAGGATAAATTTTCTGTTTCTCATTCAAGGATCCAAGTTGCTTTTGAATATGGACAGGGACAAACTTTGTTTTACGTGGATTGGCAGTTTGTTCCTCTGCGAGATATACTAAGAAACAAATAGTTCCAGAAAGCAAAATGTAATCTGGAACAATCCTGATGTGTTATATGACCTGCATTCAATTTTTGATAGGGCCAGATGCGAGGTCATGAAAATTATGGTTAAGTACAGGTAACCTGGAGATTGTTTGTTTATCCCACCAACTTGATTCACTCAATAAAGTGATTTATGAAGATTTAAATTTTGAGTATTATGCCACCAATTATTCCAACATTTGCCAATATTGCTAATATTTGTCAGAACATTTTACTATGTAAAATAAAGAAAATTAAGAGAGATAAAGATGATTATGCCAAAGGTAAAGTTTATCCTAACCCTCCCAGCTTCTGGGATGATTCTGAAGACTTAGCCAATCAAAATGATCATTCCGAGGTACAGCTACCGATGGCAACCGGTGAATATAAAAATGAGGAGGAAATGGGGCCGGCCCCTTTAGAGCACAAACCTGAAAAGAGGTCAGAATGTATTCAGAACAGCAAACAGAGGAAGAATTCATGGAAGCAAATGGAGAACAATGAATTATACCTCCATCAAGAGGCCAGACTCAAGAAAAAACTTTTGGAGCACCCACAAGAGAACCTAATGGTTACTAATAACTATGCAATATTGGAACCAGAAAGTATTAACATTATTTCAAAATTTTCTGGTGCCTTCATGGTTTATAATTATTATTCTAAGCCCCTCAATGGCTCTCATGCTGACCTGCTTTCCAAAGGGCTGATATTTGTACCTACAAGAAGAGCTAATATAGCCAATTCCATAACTGATATGAAGTTATATATTTGTAAACGTAATTTATCTCTTGGTTTGGTAACTGTAATAGAACAAGTGCTTTAAGTAAATTTAATAGACCAAGCCGTTTTAATATTTCTCTAAACTTGATGATTGCTCTGCTTGAACAAGCATATGACTATAATTTTAGAAATGTTTAAGTTACTCTTGTACCCAATTTTGTAGTAATTTAAATGAAACTGAAAGAGAATTGTTTTGTGAACTTTAAAATTACTCCAATATAAGACTTATTAATCCTGATAAAGGAGGAGAGCTTGTAATGAATCAGGTTGATTACTTGAATAGTATGAATACTTTACTTTTGGAAGATGTATATGAGCAGGTATCACACAATAAATTTATATGGCATATTCTAAAGTTGATTTTTTTCTTGAATGACATGATAATGCAGGAGCAGATATCCAAGGGTGAGTACGATTTTTTGCATAATGATAAGCCAGCTATAGCTAGTAGTTTTGGAATACCGAAACTACATAAAGACTTAGCTCATCTGCCATTCCACCCTATAGTGGATGCAAGCTGTTCTAAGACCTATTTTGTAGCTAAATGTATACATTTTAATCTAAAATCTGGCCTGGTGGAAATAGCTCAAATTTGCAAGGATACCTGGCATTTTCTTAAGTTACTAAACAATGTATCGTTTATGCCAGATGTTATATTTGTGACTGATGTTCACAACTTATTTTTGGTTATCCTTCTTGAATTAAGTTTAGAATGGTTTGAAGAGCAGATGTTGAAAAGGACAGATTTTAGTAATGAAAGGGTTAATTTGATGGTAGATTTAATGGATATTGTACTTAAGAATAATTTTATGTACTTTAAAGGCCAGTATTTTAGACAAGTAATGAGGGTAGCCATAGGGACAGCTTGTGTCCCCATGTTTGCTAAATATGTTATGGCAGAGGAGGAGGACCGTTTTGTTTTTGGGAGTCAGTTTTAGTCTAGCTGGTTAATGTATATCCGTTTTTGGATGATGTCTTTATACTATGGAAAAACTACATGAATTTGTACAATACATTAATAATACCACACCATTTTTGTGTTTTTCCATTAATTTTGATAATAACAGAATTGCCATTTTGGATACTGAAGTTGAGAAATATTTGATTAACAATAAATATTGTTCTACTATATTTCATAAACTTACATTTTCCAGCTCATACCTTCACTTTTCTAGCAGGCATCCATTCTATCAAAAAAGTCTGTAGTTAAAGTACAGTATGTAAGATTAGCAAGAATGATTTTAGATTTTGATATATTTATACATGAGTGTGACCTGTTAACGCATATGTTTTTGAAGAGAGGATACTCCTTGGAGTTTGTGATTGATATAAAGAGGAGGTTATTGCTAAATGAGTGTCAGGACTTTATGTTCCTTTGTTGTCAAATAATCCATCTGAGATGGAAACTTACATGTTACAACCTACTGAATCAATGGACAATTCCACAAAATTGTTTATTTCTACGTATTCTTTATTTAGTAAGGGTACTGTAGGTTGTTTGTTTAAAAATTGGAATATATTTTTTGCTGATTCAGAATATGCTGTGAGATTAAGATGGAAATCTTAAGTTGTTTACAGAAGAGATAAAACTTTTAAAAATTATTTTGAGTCCAGGGAGAAGTTTATTAATAATTCTAAATGTGGCACTGTTAAATGTGGATTTGTTCTCACTGTTCTAACAATATATCCCGTGATCATTTTGAAATTAGAGGTAAAACATATAATGTCAATGGATATTATAATTGTTGTTCTAAAAATGCTGTTTACCAAGCCCAGTGTTTGATATGTCCAGCATATTATGTAGGTAAGACATCAAGAAAATTTAAGGACCAAATTTATGAGCACTTGTTGGATATTAGAAGAAGTAAAAATATAAATGCGTTATATAAGCACATTGCAAATCATAAGTCTCATAATTTTTTTTTATTATTGAGCAAGTGAAACGGGGTCCTCAGGATTGGATTATGGACAAACACTTAGAAACGTATGAGTTGAAATGGCAAATTATATTAAATGCCACAAATTATCCAGGTTTGAATGGTACTTGTACCATCAATCCTATTTTAAAACTCAAAACATTTTAAAGCATCGTAAAATAATGTTTTTATGTTTTACAGCAATATACTGTTTTAATTGGTTTATCCTGCACATTGGTTGTAATTTATCATGTGATCTTGATTTTTTTTCTTATTTAAATGTGATTCTTATTATCGTAAATAGTTCTGATGAAGTTCTGAAACTAAAGGGACGAAAGTGCTTAACTAGAATTAATAAAGTGGATTGCTGAGTGATACATAATTGGCATTGTTTTATATTCCATTTTGCTTTCTGGAACTATTTGTTTCTTAGTTTGTCTTCATTCAGGTGTTGTGTCCTCTGCGAGACATACCTTAAAAGAAATAATACAGTGATGATAAAAAAAAATAGTTTGGAAAAAAAATTAGAAGATGAAGGAGAAGGGTTCAGGAGCTCATGGAGAATGGCCCTAGCACAGGCTGCCCTGAAAATAGAGAAGGAGTCTAGTTTATAGTGCTTTGTAAAAGTAAGCAGAAAGAATCAAGTTGCTGCTTCTAGAATACTAGATGCCAACCCTTTCTAAAAAGCCACATATGAAACCAATGCTCTGGTACAGTGAGCCTTGACCCTGTCAGGAATATTTTCCCTGTGTTGGGAATAACAAAAGGTAACAGCCTGAGACAATCATTTGGAAATAGTGTGCCTTAACAGAGATTCTCCCTTCTTACCTTCACAAGAAATTAGCTAATCGGAAGTTCTGAAAGATTTTGTCAAGATAGCACCTGATTTTCTGTGAACAAGGTATGAAGTATCTTATTTTTACACTCATTCTTGGGTTGTGGAAAGAACACAGAGAAAAGGATAGTTTGGCCTAAAGTAAACTTGGATATTACTTTAGGCATAAAAGAATTAGTTCTCAAATAAACCCAGTCTCTGTGGAAGATGAGACAAGGTTGACCCATCAAATAATGCAATGCAATAATAATGCAAATTATACAGTCTTCTTGCAGAGGTCATAGCAATCAGTAAAACTGTTTTCCATGTTAAGAACCTTAAGGTAGTCAGGTCAGCTGTTTCAAATGGAACAAGTGTTAGCTTCTCTAACATAAAATTAAGATCCCAAGGAGGAACCACAGGATTTTTTGGAGGCTTCTTATCTAGCACCTGTTGCTTGTCTAGTCAGGATGTAATAGATGAGACTTCACGGGTTCTGTTCAAGCAGCTTTATTATGTACAAACACATCAGGATTGAAGCTTAATAACTTTAACTTAGGTAAACTTGTATACAAACTAGCTATTACACTCTTACATGCTCACTCTCTGGCTGCACTCTCAAAATGGCACTGAAGCTAACACATGCTTGTTATTTATATGCACGTTCAGTCCTAGAAATGCTTCTTAAAGATACAGCACACACACACACTCTCTGTTCGACATCTTCCCTCTTTGAGAAACAGGTTATGCAATATTGACAATATAAGTTGACATGCAATGAATACAAATAATTCTTTGTTATGCAATTATACAGAACAAGATACATATATACACAATCAAATCCAAGTCACTGTGTATTTCACACTAGGTCTGGAAATACGACCAAAACGTGTGACATAAAATTTACAATCAGATTTAGCAACTGGGACTGTCTCTGCTGAATATTCAACCTTAGGAACATCAGGAACATCATCAGGAATGGAAGCAGAAGTTAAGACACGTTCTGCAATAGGAACATTGTCTGGATTGCTCTGAGATCTAGAGTCTGTTATAGAGGAACAATGCTGCAATATTGATTCTGGTACAGGAAGATGATGTCTGTGATTTTTCCTGTGCTCCACACCCTTAAATTCTACGAAGTAGGATCTTGGCTCAGTACATATACCTGTTACTTGATCAATCTGGTTGAAACCTTTCACCTTTTGTATTCTCACTGTCTCTCTTTATTTCAATGGATGAAGAAATCTGCTTGATTTATCACAGCTGGGATTCTGGAAAGAATGCTTCCTGAATAATTGGACTCTAATGGTTCTGCTGTTCTTTGCTTTAGGCCTCAACAAACTGGAACTAATAGGCAATGTTCTGGTTTGCCTTTATAGAAGTCTCTGAGCAGGTGAGCCAAGTATATTGTCATGGGGTATGTTTCTGAGATTGAGTAAATTCAAAAAAGACATCAGTATTGTAACGCTTTGACCTTTCAAGTAATTACTTTGCACTCTGTACTGCATGTTCAGTTAGTCCATTTGACTGTGGATATTCTGGACTACTACTAACATGTACGAAGGCCCATTATCTTGCAAATTTCTGAAACAATTCACTAGTAAATTGAGTACCATTGTCAGAAATACCTTTGTGTGGACTACCATGGGCTGAGAAATGATATTTCAACTTTGCGATAACAGTAGTGGACGTTAGGTTAGGTAGTAAATCGATCTCAAACCAGATCGAACAAGAGTCTACCAATACTAAGTAATGCTGATTGTTTCACTGGAATATATCAGTGGCTACTGTTGACCAAGGTAGTACAGGAACTTAACTTAGCTGAAGTGGTTCTCTTTGTAAATGTGATTTAGTACTATTGAATAATGAACAAAAAGAAAGTACTTTATCAATGTCTTTTACTAGAGAAGGCCAAAAAACTAGTACTCTCGCCCTTTTTTTAGTAGATTTGGAACCTGGATAACTACGATGCAAAATCTGGATATATTCATGTTATAAGGAAGCAGGAAAAACAATTCTAGGACCTTTGAAAATAATACCATCTTCCATAAACATCTCATCTCTGTAAGAAAAATAAGTTTGCACTTCAAGTGGTAGACCAGATTGCTTTGATGGCCATCGTGGTTGAGCTTTTGAAAAATTGGATCAGTCTTTGTATGATCTCTCAGCTTATCAAGTCTTATGATAGAAAAATTACGCACCTCCATTACGTTAAAGTCAAAATTCTCTGTGTTTAGTTGTTCAGTTGTATTTCTGGGCGATCTGGATAAGGTATCAGCCAGATAAATAAGTTTGCCTTTTGTATAGACCATTTTAAAGATGTACTTTGGCAATTTGAGCATCATTCTTTGTAATCTCTCTAGAAATGAATGCATAGGCTTCTTCAGAATAGTAACTAGGGGTTGGTGATCAGTTTCAATCTGAATTGCTCGACCGTATTTATAATCATGAAACTTTGAACATGTAAATACTATTGCCAAAAGCTCTTTCTCAATCTGAGCATACCGCATTTCATTTTGGGTAAGGGTTCTAGATGCATAGGCTACCGGTCTGCCTTCTTGAAGAATAACTGCGCCAAGACCAAATTTTGAAGCATCACAGGAAAGAGTTACTGCCTTATCGACATTGTGAAGGCTGCCAGCCTAGCCAGATAGAATTTTGCAGATAATTCTGTCATTTGTAAATATGAATGTAAACTACAGGCTTGTTGTCTTAAATGTAAAGAAATAGTGTTACATGTGTAACTGGAAAAAAATGTGACAACAATCTACTTTACTGACCAAAGTAAAGCATGTGGTGACCCTTTGATGTAGACAGTGGTACCAAAGGGTCTAGATGAAGAAATTCTTTATGTTGTTTTAACCAAGAGTTAAATTGCAAGATTTAAACATGCAAATGTATTTTTATTGCTCTGCTCCTGACCAGCTGCAAGATAACAAAAGGAGATGTTAAGAATGTAAATGCAGTTTCTGTTAGGCTGCAAACCCAGGGAAGTGTAAAGAATGATTGAATGTGTAGTCTGGGAACCAGAGGAAAGTGTGAAGAACAATGTAATGTAAATCAGAACTGCAATTTCAATTTAAACAGGGAGAACCAGAGAGGATTAAGCATCTTTTGTCTTGACCATCCAACTCATAGCACTGTCTTGCTCATATGTAAGTCATCTTAGACTTGTGTTTTCTCTTAGAAATAGCTCAAAACTAGAAAGATTAGACTAAGTGTGTGATGTCAGAACTGTACTACTGAATTATTCTAAGTATTTCTCTCTGATCTCTGAACTGTTGACTAGCACTGTGTAGTAAGAAGTATTGTCTTGTGATTTTATTTATTATTAAATATTTTAAAACCTTTCCAACTGTGACTGTTTTGTGTAGAGATAATTTAAGCTCTAGAGTGCATTGCCTATTTATAGTGATTACTGTACCAAGTCACTCTAATAAGCCTTGACTGTTTAGTTATAGTACCAATTGGATAATAATATTGCACAGTAATAACTGGACACCCTTTAAAGGGCCTTTTGATAAATATTAGCTGGGTGGTGGCAGTGTTTTCTACTGTATAGTCTGGGTAAAAGGGGCACAGCTGGAGAACCTGTGCCAGCCTTCCCCAGGAGTGTCTGTGTGGTTATATAAACTCTTATCTCAAAGTGTGTTTGTCAGCTACTTGTGCAAGAACACGAAGCACTGGTTGGATAGAAAAGGTTCTGGAGATTTTAGCTTGCCCAGCTGGCTGAAAACTGGACCCTATAGCTGTGCCAGTAGGGAATCTTATTGGGGACCTGGAGAGCAAGGTAGCGACCAGCCCTGGACTGACTGTGATCTCTGTGTGCTCTTAAGGGAAATTGCACTTTACTGTGTGCATTTGTTATCCTTTCCTTCATATATGAGGCACCCTCTCTGGTGTTAGTGGTGAGGATTGAGGCTCCTTGATTGCTGTGCCAGGGCACGGGTGTCACATATTAATTGGTGGCAATGGTTGGGATATCCACACCATATTAACTGTTTGGCAGGGGTGGGATATCCACATCATATATTAATTAGTTGGCAAATACTAATTGGTTTGTAGTGGTGTGGGTAGAGTGAATTCCTGTAGCTTGTGTACAGTGAACTTTGAAGGTGTTTTGTACTCTAAATCAGCCACGCAGTGAATACTCAAGAGTTCAGATCACAATTGTTTTATTTCTTTTGTTAGCTTATTTAGTCAGGGTGAGCAGGCAGCATGTCAGCAGAGGAAAATGGAAAGCTGACGAGGAGCCAGCTGGCAGAGATGTGCCAAGCTAGGGGACTGGTGCATGGAAACCTGACTAAGGCAGACCTGATTTCAGCCTTGGTTACAGCTGCATCAGAAAAAAGCAATCAGGAGGACAATCGGACTGGCAGTGGAGATGTAATATCCTCGGAGAATGGACAGATCAGCCTTTCTGCAGAGGACTTAAAAATCCATCTGGAGCTAAAGAGACTTGAGTTGGGGGCCAGGCATTTGGAGATAGTAGCTGAGGAAAAGGAGAGGCAGAGGAAGCATGAGAGAGAAATGCTGACTCTTCACCAGAGTCATGGAGGTATTGGGGAAGGGAGCAACTGGACCCCAGAAGCACAACAGGTCAGTAAATTTCTTCTGCAGTTTAAAGAGGGGGATAATTTTAATAGTTTCATTCATATGTTTGAGAGGGTATACAAACAGTATAGTGTTGACCAAAGGCTCTGGGTACGGTTCCTGACCCCCTTACTCCATGGTAAAGCTGTAACTATATTGTCTAAAATGTCTGACGTTGCATGTTTTGATTATACTGCTGTAAAAAATTGTCTATTAAGAGTTTTTTAAGCTAACACCTGAAACGTATAGGAAAAATTTCCTGAGCATAGATGCAAGGCAGATGAAAGTGTGTGTGAATATGTTGCTGAACTGAGCACTTATTTCCATAGGTGGGTGAGTGGACGTCAGGTCACCACTTCTGAAGGGCTGACAGACCTTTTGGTGAGGGAACAAGGCCTTAGCACTTTGCCTGAGGACATGAGGATCTGGTTAACTGACAGACAATGTGCTACTTCAGATGAGTTGGGAAAGAAGACAGACCTATACCTAGCAAGCAGGGCAGCCCTGCACAGGAAGGGGAACCCCAGTACTGCCCATGGGTCTAAAGGAACCCATGGTGGGCAGCACAGACTGCCCCAACAGAATCTGACAGTAGCAGAGGAAGCCATTAGTCCAGGTACACGTCCAGGAGCTAGGGTTAAATGTTTTGAATGCAACCAGGGGGGCCATGTGGCATACAGGTGTCCATGGAGGCAGGAAAGGGAACAAAAGGTGAGGGAGCCAGTAAGTGGAAACTACAAAATGCCAATAGTAGGTTGTCTTGGGACAACAAGGGTACCAAACTACCACCAGAGGTTATATCCTATTGTAGTGAATGGCAAAAAGGCCAGTGTTAAGAGAGACACAGGCTCTGATATAACCATTGTAAAGCTTGTAATGTTTACAGAGGAGCACTACTTCCTGGGCAGTCTACTACAGTCAGGGCTTTAGGAGGGATCCCATTCCAAATACCTTTGGTAAGGGTTCACGTTGACTGAGAGGGTGGAAAAGGAAGCCAGCAAGTAGGTGTGTTTCAGAATATACCTGCAGATGTCCTGATAGGGAATGATTTTGATAGTGTAGTACCCTGTGCTTGTGCAGTTACATGCAGTCAGGCTTGGAGACAAGCAACTAAATCTGCTAGCCTGGGGAAGACCCAGACAGACTGCATACTTGCAGCCAGGACTGGTGAGGTGGTTACTTCAGGGAGGGAGCTACTCTGTAGCAGTGAGACTGAATGTGAGCCACAGCTGCTTGTGGGTACTGATGGTCCCTTGGACAAAGTGACTGCAAAGATAGAGGTGAGTAGTAGTACCTAGGCTGACAGTGAGGCACCACTGTTAGAGGATGCCAGACTTCCTGTGGAAGGGGAGCTGAGAAGGGTTACAAGGAGAGAGTTGAGACAGGCTCAGCTCTCAGACCCTACATTGCAAGGCCTGAAACAGTTAGCAAGGGAGGCACCTGATTCTCAAGGAAAGGGGGAATCTGTATACTGGGACAAAGGGTTACTATACAGAGAGTGAACCCCTGAGGGAGGGCTAGAAGGTGAGAGAGTACAGCAGTTGGTAGTGTCTACAGCCTACCTTCTGGTGCTTCTAGCTATAACCCATGATATTCCCTTTGTAGGTCATATGGGCATAAAACGTACAAACAGGTGTACTATGCAGAACTTCTACTGGCCTGGAATTTCCAGAGATGTAACAGGGTACTGTAGGACCTGTGAGTAGTGCCAAAAGGTAGGCAAGGCGGGAGACAAGGTGAGAGCTCCTTTGATTCCTTTTCCTGTGATTGAGGAGCCATTTCAGAGGGTAGCTATGGATATTGTGGGGCCCCTGAGTACCCCAAATTCCACATGGAAAAAGTATATCCTAGTGATAGTGGATTATGCTGCACGATACCCTGAGGCAGTGGCCTTGTCCCCTCCATTGAGGCAGAGAAGGTGGCAAATGCTTTGCTAGAGATTTTCAGCAGGGTAGGTTTCCCCAAAAGAAATACTGACTGACAGAGGTGCCAATTAAATGTCAGACCTGCTGGCTTGTCTGTGAAAGTACTGTGGGGTGAAGCACATGAAGACCACCCCCTACTATCCCCAGACTAATGGTCTTGTTGAGAGGTTAAACTCTACAATCAAGTCCACGCTACAGGCATTTGCAGATCAGTTTAAGAGGGATTGGGACAAATATTTGCCCCATCTGTTGTTTGCTTACAAAGAAGTTCCCCAGGAATCCACACGTTTTTCACCCTTTGAGTTGCTGTATGGGCATAGGGTGAGGGGACCTCTAGATTTAATTCGAAATGAGTGGGAAGGTGAGTGCGAGTCTCACAAGGAGTCTGTTGTGGCATACATCCTAAATGTCAGGACAAGGCTCAGGGAACTCATGGGCTTGGCCCAGAAGAACCTGGCAGAAGCCCAACAACAGAAAAAAGTGTGGTATGACAGGAATGCTCAAGCTAGAGAGTATGCTGTGGGGTAGCAGGTAATGGTTCTCATTCCTGTCAGACACAACAAGCTGCAAGCAGCTTGGGTGGGATCCTACAGGATGGTAAGAAAGGTAAGTGATGTTAACTACATGGTGGAACTGCTAGGTAGAAGGTGCCATGTTAACATGATGAAATCTTACCATGATAGGAAGGCCCTTGTGCTGAGCATTTGCAGTGGATTGCAGGAGGAGTCTGAGGGAGATCTGGGGACTGATCTCCTCAGTGAGGCTCAGGCTGACACCTCAGTGGAAGGGGTAGCAATGTCCCAGCAGCTATCTCCTACCCAGGTTTGAGAAATCCGAGCAGTGTTGCAGGAATTTTGGGACATGTTCACTGGGAAACCAGGGTGCACCCAACTGGGGCATCACCAGATGGACACAGGACCCCACAGGCCTATTAGGCAGGCCCCGTATAGAGTGCCTGAGAGAGTCAAACAGACTCTGAGGGAGGAGGTACAGGCAATGTTGGAACTAAGGGCGATTCAAGAGTCCAACAGTCCCTGGGCCTCCTCAGTGGTGCTGGTGACAAAGAAGGATGGCAGCACCAGGTTCTGTGTGGACTACAGGAAATTAAATAGTCACATAGTATCAGATGCTTACCTCATGCCTAGGACAGATGAGGCCCTAGAGCAGCTGGGTGGGGCTACGTATCTTACAACCATTGATCTTACCAAGGGTTACTGGCAGGTGCCCTTGACTCGTAGCGCTAGAGAGAAGTCAGCCTTTGTGGCTCCTTTTGGCTTGTATGAGTTCACAAAGATGCCCTTTGGGATAAAGAATGCCCCAGAGACTTTCCAGAGGCTGGTAGATCATATCCTAGTAGGAGCAGGAGGGTTTGCCCTTGCTTACCTAGATGATATTGCCATCTATAGCAATTCCTGGCCAAAGCACCTTCAGCATGTCAGGGAGGTGCTCAGCAGACTACAGAGGGCAGGGTTGGCCATTAAGCCGAACAAATGTCAGGTGGGTATGGCAGAGGTCTCCTACCTAGGACATGGAGTGGGGAGTGGTAAGATAAGGCCAAGACCTGCCAAAGTGGAAGCCATTCAGGCATGGCCTGCACCTGTTACCAAAAAGCAGGTGAGCGCACTGCTAGGGACAGCAGGGAACTACAGAAAGTTCGTCTCCAGTTATAGTACCATAGCTGCTCCCCTCATAGACCTGACAAGGAAGGACAGGCCAGATAAAGTAGTGTGGACCCCAGCATGTGAGCAAGCATTCCAGAATCTTAAAGAAGCTTTGAGAGGACCCCCTGTGTTAGCCAGTCCAAACTACAGCAAAGAATTTGTTGTGCAGGTGGATGCTTCGGACCATGGGGTGGGGGCTGCACTTAGCCAGATTTCTTCAGAGAGAGAAGAGCACCCAGTGGTTTATCTCAATAGTAGGCTCCAACCCAGGGAGGAATGCCATGCAGCTGTAGAAAAGGAATGTCTAGCCATAGTGTGGGCACTGCAGAAACTTCAGCCTTATCTGTATGGAAGGAAATTCACTGTTATGACAGATCACAACCCCCTAACATGGTTAAACAGAGACAGACAGCAAAATGCCAAGTTGCTAAGATGGAGCCTGGGTTGCAAGCATATGATATGTCAGTGCAGCACCGCAGTGGGGTTAGCAATGCCAATGCAGATGGGCTCTCAAGACAGGAAATGGGGTAAGGTACACTCAGACAGACCTAACCCTCTCAAGTCGCATTTCTCAAGGGTCACTTGAAAAACTAGCTTGAGTTCTCCGGATTAATATGTGACGTCCGTGCCCTGGCCCAGCAATCAAGGAGCCTCAGTCCTCACCGCTAACACCAGATAGGGCGTCTCATATATGAAGAAAGGATAAATACACACACACAGCAAAGTGCAATTTCCCTTAAGAGCACACAGAGATCACAGTCAGTCTGGAGTTGGTCACTCCCTTGCTCTCCAGGTCCCCAATAAGACTCTCCACTGGCACAGCTATAGGGTCCAGATCTCAGCCAGCTGGGCAAGCTATAATCTCCAGCACCCTCTCTGTCCAACCAGTACTTTGTGTCCCTGCCCAAGTAGCTGACACCCACACACACTTTGAGATAAGTATTTATACAACCACACAGACACTCCTGGGGAAGGCTGGCACAGGTTCTCCAGCTGTGCCCCTTTTACCCAGACTATACGGTAGAAAACACTGCCATCACCCAATTAATATTTATCAGCTACTCAAAGGCCCTTAATAGGTTGTCCAGTTATTACTGTGCAATATTATTATCCAATTGGTAGTATAATTAAACAGTCAAAACTTATTAGAGTGACTTGGTACAGTAATCACTATAAATATGCAATGTATTCTAGAGCTTAAATTATCTCTACACAAAACAGCCACAGTTGAAAGGTTTTAAAATATTTAATAATAAATAATAAAAACATAAGACAATACTTCTTACTACACAGTGCTAGTCAAGAGTTCAGAGATCAGAGAGAAATACTTAAAATAATTCAGTAGTACAGTTCTGACATCACACACAGTCTAATCTTTCTAGTTTCTAGCTATTTCTAAGAGAAAACACAAGTCTAAGATAACTTACATATGAGCAAGACAGTGTTGTGAGTTGGATGGTCAAAACAAAAAATGCTTAATCCTCTCTGGTTCTCTCTGTTTAAATTGAATTTGCAGTTCTGATTTATATTACATAATTCTTCACACTTTTCTGGGGTTCCCGGCTACACATTGCATCATTCTTCACACTTCCCTGGGTTCCCAGGCTAACAGAAACTGCATTTACATTCTTAACATCTCCTCCTTTGGTTATCTTGCAGCTGGTCAGAAGCAGAGCAATAAAAATACATTTGCATGTTTAAATCTAGCAATTTAACTCTTGGTTAAAACAACAGAAAGAATGTCTTCATCTAGACCCTTCGGCACCACTGTCTACATCAAAGGGTCACCACATGCTTTACTTTGGTCAGTAGAGTGCACTGTTGTCACATGTTTTTCCAGTTCCACATGCAACACTATTTCTTCACATTTAAGACAACAAGCCTGTAGTTTACATTCACATTTACAAATGACAGAATTATCTGCAAACGACTATCTGGCTAGGCTGACAGCCTTCAAAGACATCATAATATCTTAATATGTGGGGTGACAATTTTCCGCTTAAGGTCGTCAAATGCTCCCTGGTGCTGTTCCAAACAAGACCATGTAACATTTTTTTGAGTCAGCTCTCTCAAAGGTGCTGTCAACTCACTGAAGTCTGGTATAAACTTGCCTAAATATTTGACCATGCCAAGAAAACGCTGTAGAGCTTGAACATTATCAGGTGCTCGCATCTCAGGAATAACTGTTTGCCTGGACGGGTCTGGTCCCAAGCCAGTGCTGGTAAATAAATGACCTACATATGTAACTTCTGATAGTCTGAATTTGCACTTTAAAGGATTGAACTTTAAGTTCACTTCATGTGCTCTTTCTAGAACTCTCTTAAGCTTTCTGTCATGCTCTGCTTCGCCATTGCCTCCACCCAATAAATCATCTACAATTATGGCACAAGGATCACCTGAAACATTTGCACTATTGTACACAGAAAAACTTCACTTGCAGAATTTATTCTAAATGGCATCCTTAGGAATCTGTATCTGCCAAATGGGGTACTGAAAGTAGTCAGTAATGAGGATTTGCGATCAAGCATCACTTGCTAAAATGAACTTTTTGCGTCCAAGACAGAAAAAAGCAGTAGCATTCGGTATTAGAGCTGCAACTTCTTTGACTGTATGCATTGGATGATGCAGTCTCTTTAATGCTTTCTTCAAATCTCTTGGGTCAATACATATTCTGATTTCGTCTGAGCCTTTCTTCTGGGCTGCTACCATGGACGACAGCTATTCAGTTGGTTCTGTAACTAGACAAATTACACCTTGCTGCACCATTTTATCCAACTGAGCTTTAATTTTATCCTGCATAGCTATCAGAACTTATCTTGCTGGTCTGACCACTGGACTGACCTCTGGGTCTAACTTCATAGAATACATTTTGCCCAACTTGTCAACAAAAACATCAGCATACTCTGAGAAAATGGCTTCAGAAAAATTGGAAGTAGGATATGTGCTTATATGAGAAACTTCTTTGATAAAAAAAAGGTTCATTCTTAAACTGTCTCTGAGACCCAATAATGACTGCACAGGTCTTCGGACTACATAGAATAACAAGCTGTAACAGTTGCTAGCCAAATAACATGAAAGCACTACTGAGCCTTCGGTCTGAATTTCGTCGCCTCCATAAGCAACAAGTTTCACACTACTAGCCACACTGAATTGTTCACCAGCTCTCACTTTAGCAAATGTGCCTGCTGACATAACATTACACTTTGAACCAGTGTCTACGTTGAACATGCTGGAGTTACCATTGATCTGAACAGTACAAAATACTTTGTTCTTTTCCAGCAAATTCACTGCATCAACCTTTTCACTGATTACAGATACTGCATCTACATAGAAAGTAGAACTGTAGCTCTCTATATGATCAACTTGTTTTTTTGAGTGACCCTTCTTTGTAATTGTGTGAGGTTTACTTGATTGCACAACTTTTGAAAATGGTTCAATTTTTTTACACTTGTGGCATTGCTGACCAAATGCTAAGCATTTTTCTCTGCGGTAGCGTTGTCGCCTCACAGTAAGACGATGTCCTGTTTGATTCTCAGCTAAAGCGTCTTCTGTGTGGAGACATGTGAATGGGCGTACCTTCGTTGAAGGTTGTGCGTCAGGGCTGGCAACTTGGTACGTAAAATCTACTGCCAATAATTAGCAGACCGGAGTTCCGCTGTGGCGACCCCTAATCGGGAAAAGCCGAAAGATACAACAACAAAGCACTAAAGATTGGCACCACAATTGTGAGAGTTAACTATAAAGCTAGATATGGGTTTTGCTGATTCACGCTTATACTGTACTGAGCATGCTCCTTTCTTAGAACCTTCTGGAAAACTACATTGTTTCTCCAGAGAACCCACAGGGGCTGTGGTCTCCATGTGTTTAGGCCAGCTTCTGTTTGCCACATGTTGCATGCTGTCTATATTTACTCTGCAGCCTGCTGAAATCATGTTCTTATCACTTGCAAGCATACTTGTATGCCTTTCTGTAACTTCATGGATTTGACAAATCTCAATAGCTTTGCTTAGCATTAAATCACTGTCAAGAACCAAAATCAAACACTTTGGGTCTTTCCTTGATTCAGCCTGTACAACAATATGGCGGTTTTCACCTTCTCCCTCATATACTGCTGCTGCATACACAAATGAACGGTCTCTGTCAATGGCCTTTGACCCAGCTAGGTTTAACAAAATGAGTACCCTGGTGCATGCATCTTTGTCAAAATAAGCTGCTTGTATAAAAATATCATACTCCTGCTCAAATATTCTCCAATTCTCTGCAATATTCTGATCAAATACAAGTGGTGAAGCTTTCAAAATCCATCTGCCATGTTAACACATACCAGTGAAGGGTTTTGCAAATATGCAAGAACACACACACACACACACACATATATATATATATATATATATATATATATGCCAGAAATTTAAGCCAGTATTCGTAACTATGCCCAATGGCACAACAAGCCTCTGAATAACTGAACTTTGTGAAATAAGTCTCTCAGGCACTGTAATACTCTTGAAATTACTGTACTGCAAGGAATCGCCTCTTATCAGTGTAAGAAACATTTCAAAATAACTGCACTGTGTGAATTAATTGGGCAGAAGAAGCTCAGAGTAAGAAACATTTCAGAGTAACTGCACTTTGCGAATAAACAGTACATGGCACATTCAAATTTCTCCAAAATGGCGGTACTTTGCTAGATAATTCTTTACTGTGCAAGAAACACTCTGTAATGTCGGCACTTTGCAAATAGACACGCCCTGCACAAGAAACTTTTCGAAATGGCTGTACATTGACTGTACTACACAAAATAGTTGCACTTTTACAATAATAAACTCTTCAGAATACACGCACTCTAGTTATGCCCTGAATACAATACAAAGTAGTAGTTATGCTAAAACACAGCACTTTGCCAAAAAACATGCCGTCGCCTTGCTTTATTTATGCTTAATGTGCCCTTTTTGACCTTATTATATTCGTTTTGCTCGTTTAATCTCTTTTCATGCCCATTATATTTTCTTGTGCTCATTTTACTCTAAACATGCCTGTTTTGCTTTAAACATGCTTGTTTTGCAATTCTAAGATAATTCCAAAGCCCTTAAGTACTTTTCTGATGCTTGTTGTATCAGATTTCTTAATATTAAACATTTTGTTTAATCAACATACCTTTTGTGCCTCCAGCTTGTTTAATAACATGGTTTGTGCCCTTGCAATGCTCCATTTTATCTTTTTTATAAAATAAACTGTTCTTGCAAGTTTTCATTACCTTTGGTTCTTTTCTGGCTCCTTTTCTTGTTCGTTTCAATTAGTTTACCTGCACTGCTAACTCTGCACCTCCTAGCTCTTGAAAGCAGTCTCTGTAATCCCGATTCTGACACCATGTTGTTTGTCTAGTAAGGGTGTAATAGACGAGAAAATAGACTGGGCAAAATTAGAACAGTGGCCTTTTAAGCTAACATGATGGACTTCCTTAGTAAATGAAAGCAGTCCCACTTTCAAACTGTCTCTGATGCCTAATGACTGTACATGCCTTTTGACCACATAAAATTGCAAGCCATAGCTGTTCCCAGCAGAGGAACATGAATGCACTACTGAACCTTCAGTTTGAATTTCTTCACCACCATACGCAACAAGCTTCACACACTTTGTCAAATCAAGCTTCTCATCAGCACATACTTTAGAAAATTACACTTTGAACCTGTGTCAGCTTTGAGCTCTATGGATCTCCCATGTATCCTAACAGTACAAAATATTTCATTCTTTCATCATAAATCTCCTGCATTGACTGTTTCATTAAGCACAGACACATCATTAACATAAGGAGTAGGGTCACAGCTTTCTAATTGATTAACTTGTCTCCTTGGCTGTTCTCTTCTAATAAAAAATGAGCCTCTTCTGATTTACAAAATCTTTGGAAATGATTCCACTTTTTACATCTGTGGCATTGCTGATCAAAAGTTAAGCACTCTTCTCTTTTAGAGTCATAATTCCCACCACAATTATGACCGTTGGCTATGAGGCTAGATGAGCATGTACTCTCACTCTTATGCCTGTTTGCTGACTCACCCTTGTGCTTCACTTAGATTGTGCACACTCTGGAATTTGATAGAAAACTACAGGATTTCACAATGACTTTTGTAGGGCTTACAGTTGCTGCCATGTGTTTGGGCCTGCTTCTTTTAACCATGTGCTGTATACTATCAACATGAGCTTTAGAAGATAATAGAAGCATGCATTTTTCATTTGTAAGCATACTTGTGTGTTTTTCTGTGAGCTCATATTTCTGACAAATCTCAATGGCCTTATTCAAAGTAAAATCACTGTCATGAAGCAAAACCTTTCTCATAGCATCATTTTTAATACCACATACCAGTCTGTCTTTTATTAACTCATCCCTTAAATCACCAAATCTGCACATTTAAGCTTTATTTCTTAAGTCAGTTACACATGCTGCAAAAGTTTCCCCAGGCTTTTGATTTCTTGTGTAAAATAAGTGCCTTTCCATTATAATATTTGTTTGAGAGTTACACGTTTCTCTAAATTTACGTTTTAAGCACTCCTTCCTTTCATTCAGCTGGTACCACTATATGATGGTCGTCCCCCCCCACCGCAAACACAGCAGGCGCATACACAAATTAACTCTCTCTTTATATGGCTTCTGAACCGGCCAAATTAAACAGAATAAATGCCTTTGTATGGTCATCTTTATCAGAAAGCAGCTTCTATGAAAATATACTCTTGCTCAAACACTCTCCAATTCTCTGCAGTATTATTATCAAATACAAGAGGAACTGGTTCTTGAAATCCATCTGCCAAGCTAACAAATTATAGTCAAACACAATGCAATCCAGGCCCCCTTGTAATTATATACAAACATGCACACACAGCCAGTACTTGTGATAATATTCAAATGCACAATAAACTCTTTGAAATACTGTATATTGCAAAATATGCTTTGAAATGGCTGTATTTTGTGAAATAACTGTACTGTAATACTGCACAAAGATGCAAACACTTTGCATACTTCTGATATCTTGAATAGCTTTAGTTAATGCGAAAAAGTAGCACATAGCAAACAAATGCAGTCATTTTCCTTATTTTATTCATTTTATGTGATTCAGATGTTATTTCAAACATTTGCCACAGTTATTCGAATATTTTTATCAATATGTTACAGTTTCTGATATTTCATTTACTTAGAAAGTTGTTTAGAACACTCCGAGTGCTTTGTTTTATATTTTGCGAATAAGAAATCATTTAAGTAAGCTTTGATACCGGAAATACATTTCTGACCTGTTTTTGTGAGTTATACATGCAGTAGGGTTGATCCATTCCTCTATATTCCTCCACCATTAACTGAGTGTCTTTTGGTCCTGAATGTGGATGTTGGGATACTACTTCTAGCACCATGTCACTTGTCTTGGTTTACAATAGAAGATGAACAGGCAGGGTAGTTCATTTATATGCTTTATTACATAGAAACACATCAGGATGGATAGCAGCAGTACAAAATATAAACAAACTGATTAACTGACAGACTACACAGACATACATGCTTACATCTCAACAGGTTACTACAAAATGGCAGTCAGGCTCGCACATGCTCAATATTTATACACTTGGGCAAGCCCCTAGAAAGCTTCTTAAATGTATACATACATATTGATCTACACACTCCATTTTGCATGGAGTCCTGGAAAATAATTTTTCCAGTTAACTGTTTGAAGATGAGGCAAAAAGATCTACTTTAGGTGTTCCTACAGATAGATCAAATCTTGGAAGACACTCTGTTTTAGCTTCTTGGCTTCTTGGTTTGACTGCTAGACAATTTTGCTCTGACAGAATATAAGATCCCTGTAGAGTAAGACTGTGCTGTAAAGCTATATCCCATGCTAACATGGCTAGTCTGCATAGGAGATAAGATCTGGGTACCTCTTGCTTGTTTATGTACCACATCACCATGTCTGTAAACACATGAAGAGATTCTGGAGACCACATATGATTCAGATAGTTGAGAGCATTTATAGCAACTAACATCTCTTTAATGTCAATGTGTTTTGGTCCTGGCTTTTCTGTTCCAGAGACACTGCACTTTTATCCTCCTTGACACTGCTTCCCAAGTAAAGTCTGAGGCACTGGTTATGACTGACTATGATGGAGCAGGGAGGGGAAAATCAGAGATCTGCATCTTGAGAAATTTGGTGTTGCCACCACACAGTCTCTCTTTTTACCCATCCTAAAAATGAAGTTTGAAAAGTCAAGGGGTATTGATGCAGGGACCATAGACATTTCAGATACCATTATATCTTTCTCATGTGGAGTCTTGCAAGAGGTATCATGAGAATCACGGATGCCATGAGACCCAGAATCCTGAGTAATTCTCTTGCTGTGATGGATGTCTGAATGGAACACCCCAGAAAATTATCTAGAAAAACAATCTTGTAAGAAGGGTTCAGAAAAGACTTCTTAATGTTCTCTTGGAATCCCAGCCTGTACTGGGTCAGTTGAAAAAAGACTCTACAAAGATAATGAAGTAATCTAAATAAGGAAAAAGTTGGGTACCCTGCATTCTCCAGTGGACTATCACAGGAAATTATCACTTTTGCGAAACTCTCGGAGCACTAGATATCCCAAAGTATAAGTAGGTGAATTGGTAATGTGATCCAGATACAAAAAAATTTTAAGAAACACCTGAAATCTGGATGAATAGGAATGTGATGATCTTCATCTTTTAAATTTGGGGATCAGTAAAAAACTCAAATAAGGAAGAAGCAATAATAAGTTGTGAAGTGACAGCATTTTTGAACTTGGGTACTCTCACACACTGGTTCAAGAAGGAAATGTCCAAAAGTGGCATCCAAGAATATTTTTTCTTTGGAACCAGAAACATCCTTGAATAAAATCCTTCACCTAGCAGAGGAGGAGAAGGAACAGTTTTATCACCCCCTGAGACAGCAATTGTTGTATGAGAGGAGGGAAGAGAAAAGAAAACAAAAAGGGAAGATCCTTCTACTGCCATCTGTAGCCTTAATGGATCATACTCAGAACCTATCAGATGGAAACAATCTATTGCCAAAGATCAGTATGGGTGGTTCAGACTTTCTGGAAGGAATAATAGACTGCCCGGTGGAAAGTGGAGAAAAGGTACTTCATATAGTCTTTCTGACTTATTGGACTGTCCTTTGTTCTGGCAGGTTGCTGTTATCATTTTGGAACCTCCCTGTCTTTGATTTTAAATATGTGCTTACCAGCATTTTCCTGGGACTGTTTATTCATTCATTTTTACTTAAAGTTAAACGAGGAAGCAAAGAAGCCTTTGGGAAACTTAAGAGAAGGAGGGATGAAAATCTGATAGATTCCTTGAATCAGCTCTCCTCTCTCATTACACATTTTGATGACTTCTGCAGCAGAAAGTCTGAAAATGAGACCTCAATCTAAAGGAGTATTCAAAATTTAATTTTTGACTTCCTTTGGGAAGTTCTGAGACTGCGGCCAGGCAAACCTCTTCAAAACAGTTCCAGCATCATCAGCCCTGGAAGTAGCATCCACTGAGTCATAGGCACATTTCAAACAATAATCAGTGACTTGTGAAGCAGAAGAAAATAAATTACACAAAGCAGATTTCTCCTCACAAGAAGGATAAGCTTCAAGATATGAGCCTGATAACTGAGAATTCTAAAAAAAAGAAGTTATGTACTCACCATAATGTTCCATGTGTGTTGTCCATCTTTGCCTTCATTCTTACCAGGATGGGTTCAGATCCGATCCTCGGATCTGACTCAGCCTTATATACAAGCTCGAGGTCTTCCACTAGCTCGTGGCTAAACCATATCCCAGCATGCACTAGGAAAGCTCCCCAAATCTTGTTTGCAGTTATAATAAAAGAATACAAAAAAGGTAGTTTAATACCTTAGAGAGCAATAAAGAAGGTCAGAGATTAATAATATCCAATTGCACCAACTCAGTCTTCCAGGAGTAAAAGGGCTGGGGGAAAGGAGGGTGGGATGTAAAAATGAAGGCGAAGATGGACAACACACATTATGTTGAGTACATAACTTCTTTATGTGTTGTTGTCCTATCTTGCCTTCATTCTTACCAGGATGGGACAGCGTCCCTAGCACCATCTTTCGTGGGTGGCTCAAGGGAGAGTATTCTTCAGAATCATGGAACCAAAGGAGGTCCTTTTCCTGGAGGCCAAATCGACTTTGTAATGAGTGCTAAAGGTATGTGGTCTTGCCGATGTTGCCACAGCACAAGTGGTATCAATTGGCAGTCTAGCCAGAAAGGTGGAAGAGGTTGCAATGACTCTTGTAGAGTGAGCTTTAACTCTATGGGGGAAGATCTCTGTTTTGAGATTTATAAATGAAGGTTACGCAATCTGAAAGCCATTTTGAAAGTGTCACTTTAGAGACTGGGGCAACTTTATTTGAATCTGAACAAGATATAAATAGTTGGTTAGATTTTCTTAAGTCCTTAGTCCTGTGTAAGTAGAAGCGTAATTAGGCACATCCAGTTGGTGTAACATGTATTCTGCCTTATTCTCGTAATTTGGATAAAAGACTGGCAAGTCTATGGATTGGTTCAAATTTGATTCTGAACATATTTTGGGTAAAAAGGGAGGGTTTGTTTGTAAGGAAATCCCGTCTCTGTGGAATAGCAAGTAGGGGGGCTTTATTGACAAGGCTTGCAGCTCTGACACTCTTCTAGCAGAAGTAATTGCTATCAAGAGAATAGGCTACCATGTCAAAAATTTGAGTTTGCAGATGATGCTGGCACGAATGGAGGAAAAATTAAACAAGATAAGGCAAAATTTAAGTCCCATGGTGTTGGAGGGTCTTTGATAGGTGGTCTTAATAATAAGGTATGTTTAACAAAGGCTTTGTATAGTCTGTGAAACATATTGAGGCCTGACCCACCTAAATGGAAATTGAATGTCACTGCTAGCTGAACTCTAATGTTAGCTGTGGCTGCGTCTTCACTGAATAGCTTTGCCAAGAATTCTAGTATGAAATTTACTGGGACAGAAAACACATCAGTTTGATTATGAGAAGCCCATAAAGAGAATCTTTTCCATTTGCTTCTATACATATTTCACGTTGAAGCCTTACGAGAAGATACTAGAATACGTTTAACTGATGAAGAGATGTTAGGAAACCTGGCTATGTTTGAAATCAGAGCAGCCAAGCTGTCAATTTGAGAGTTTGAAGGGAAGGATGGAGCTTTCCTGATGCATGAGTCAGAAGGTCCGGAACTGGGTCTAGAATCTGAGGCTCCTCCTGATGATGACGCCACAAAAAGGGAACCAGATTTGACGAGGCCAGTATGGGGCAATGAGTATCAAGTCCCTTCCCAAGTAATTTGCTTTCAGAAGAACTTTGCTTATTAATGAAAAAGAGAAAAAGCATAGAGGAGACCCAAGGGCCAATCTTGTATAAGTGTATCCCTTGGTGACTCCCACGGAGGGGGGATAAGGGCAAAGTAGCTGCTGCATTTGGGATTAATGGATGTGGCAAAATGGTCACAGTAAGGCTGGTCCCATTTGTGGAAAATCTTTTCTGCTACTTCCTGTTTTAGGGACCAATCGTGAGGCATCAGAATTGCTCAGCTGAGTCTGTCTGCTATCACGCTGGATTTCCTCGGGATGTGCATTGCTATCAGAAAGCGTTGGGAGGAGGTCGCCCACTGCCATACTCTCAGAGCCTCCCAATAAACGGGGTAAGATCTGGTTCCTCCTTGTTTGTTTATGTATCATACAACTAACATGTTATCTGTCTGTATTGCAATAGTTCCCTGCGGAAGAGAGTCCTGGAATGCTTGCAACGCCAGAAGCACTGCTGTCATCTCTAGGACATTGATGTGCAAATGGGCCTCATGATCCTGACAAGTGCCTTGGACTGTCTTTCCCAGATAATGCCTCCCCCACCCTATCTGAGAAGTGCCCATGGTCACTGTGGCTAATGGTTGGGGAAGTACAAAGGGTTGACCTACCATCACATGAATAGAGTAAAGCCACCAATGAAGGTCTTTTTTTGCAAGATTCCATTATCAATACTTTGTAGGACATAGGCAGCTCCTGCATCGACCACTGAGTGGATAGTAGCCACTGGAGAATTCTCATGTGTAGACATGCTAATGGGATCAAGGTTATTGCTGCTGCCATGGTCCCCAAGACTTTTAGGACTGTCCTTGCTTGTGCTTTTTTGGAGGAAGTTTGCCCATCATCCTTGTTGTATCCAATTCTGCTCCTATAAAAATGACACGCTGAGAAGGCAACAAGGCAAATTTCTCATAGTTTATTGTGATTCCTAGGTGAGAGCAGAGCTGCAGGGTGATGTTTCGCACTTTTATTAGTAGGTGTTCAGTGGTGGTGGTTAGGAGCCAGTCGTTTAAATCCTAGGAACCTCAAGTGAGCCTCGACTACTGCCATACATTTGGTGAACACTCTGGGGGCTGTTGTGAAGCCAAAAGGCAGAGCTTGAAACTGGTAGTGACTGGCTCCCAGCCAAAAGCGCAGGTGTCTCCTGGATCATCTGTCCATTTTTATATGGCAGTACACATCTTGGAGGTCTATCGAGCACATCCAATCATCTTATCCCAGAAAAGGGAGTACTGACTGTAGTATTACCATCTGGAACTTGGACTTTCTTACAGATTTGTTTAAGTTGCTGAGATCCAGAATTGGTCTCCAGTCCTCTGTTTTCTTTGGAACTAGAAAGAATCTTGAGTAAGTTCCGGATCCTATTTGGTCTGTGTGGACTCTTTGGATGACTCTTTTGTCTAGCAACTTTTGAATTTCTTACATTGCTTGTTCCCTTTGACTGGGTGGAACATCTGGGTTATATTTTATGTTTGGGATAGGGAAGGAAAAGGGTTTGGAGAACCTCTGGATATGATGCTTTGTACCCACTTATCTTTTGTTATTGTTATCCAGGCTTTTGGGTGCAAACATAAGCGGCCCCCGACTGCCTCCAGAGATGGACAGGCAGGCCTCCCTTCAGAAGCACTGAAAGGGCTTACCATAGAAAGATTCTTTGTCACCCTGATTCTGTGGACCCCCTCTGCCTCATGGTCAGCGTCTTCCATTACTACTTCCCCCTCTGCCCCTGGGGGAAGATTCACCATGTGTGTCCTGGAAAGCTCTCTGGGATTTTCGAAACCACATTTTTCCACTTCCTTTCTGACCTTTGGGATATGGTCTAGTAGATAGGAAAAAATGACCTCATAGGGCAGAGAGAGGCTTTCCTTCTTGTTCATACCTGGTTAGTGTGTCCTTGACTTTGGGCCTGAACAGAGACGAGCCATTGAATGGGGCATTCACAAAGGAAGATTTAAAGGGCTCCACAAAGTCACACAAGCACATCCCAGAATGTCTCCTTAGGGAAATTCCTGAACTCGGTGCTCTACTCGCTCCATTCACTGCATAAGAAGTCAGTCTCATAGAGGAGTTGACCACTGAATTTAAGATAAAGAGCTGACAGGAAAGTTTCTTTGACACCCCTTCAGCTATAGAACCTTGGAGAGTATCTCCTAACTCCTTCAGGAGATCTCTCTGTAATCTAGTGAAGTGGGTCAGGTAATTCAGCAATCTAAGAGCAAAAGTCGCTGAAGAAAAAATGCGCTTTCCATATCTGTCCATCGTGCAAGACTCCTTTTTTGGTGGATGGACAGAAGAAGATGTCTTTGAGAGTTCCTTCTTGGTGGCTGCTGCCACCACCATAGCATCTACTGTGACTCCTTTAGTTGAAAAGTTTTCATCTGGGGGGAGGTGATGAACTTATTTGGCCTCCAAGGAACAGGTTCCACTGAATCTGGAGACTCCCACGCCTTTCGAGAAACTAATTCCAGAAGTTCATCGAAAGCTGGAGACACCCAGGTGGAGAAAGGGTGAGATCCAAAGCCGCCTCTCTGTTCAAAAATTTCTAAGACGTCTCCAAAGGAGACACCATTAAGAGGCGACCGTGGGAACCCTTCGGCTTCATTGAGGTCCGTATCTGAAGTTCAGACTCCTCTGGGGAGTCTAAATGCTCCCTTTTACATAACCTCTTCTGAGGGGTACTCTGGAGAGGTTTTAGAAAAGTAGGGGCACCCTGCGGGGCATCCTGAGGCCTAAGATCTCTGTGTCTGTGTGGACAAGGGTATAGAGGCAGACATATGTGCCTTTAGGAGAAAAATGTCCACAGATGACAGTGGAGCTGCCTGTGGAGACAGCACTCTCCTTAACCTCAAAAGCCCCCTGGCACCGGATCCGAGGAAATCCCGGGATCCAAAGAACCCGAGGAAATGGCAGGAATCAAGGAGGATGGCTCCAAGGCTGAGGTAGGAGCTGAGCTTACCTGAGCTGATGCCCCGAGAGGCAAGTTCAGATCCGACAACTGTCCAATTCGACTCACCTTCCCGGACCCGACCGGAGAGCATTGGCTCTTAGACTCTTTCGATGGAGCTGAGGACTTCGGAGCAATGATCAGATTCAAAGATTCCATAATAGGTCTTGGTTTTGACTGTTCCAACAATATCAGCTCCGGATATTCTGGCTCCGAGGTCCAAGGTCAGGTCGGAGGAGGAATCGAAGAAGAAGGGGGGATGTGGTCAGATCCAAAGCCCTCAGGGTTGGATCCATAACAGCTTGGCCAGCGCAGTGTCCTTAACAGCCTCTGTACTACTCAATCCACATCATCGTCAGACATGCTCCTGGAAAACCGAGTGGAGGGGGCTGGAGACTTAGAAGGCTGGAGCAAAGGTGATCTAAGAGTAGGGGGGAACAGTTCCAAGACAGGGGACCAGCTCCACAACTCGAACTCCACAGGCACCGAGAATGATGGTGCCAGAGCAGGAAGATCTTTCTGATACGACAGCCTTAGGAACCAGAGTGGAAACTTTTGAAATCCTTTTAGAAGGCTCTGATGGAGCACCGGAAGAGGAAGATCTCTTCCCAGATTTGTCTGATTTTGAGGAAGGAGACTGGTCAGACTTTGAAAAACCCGGATCTTCTTGCATTGCTTCTAAGAAGGGTGTTTTTAAGAGCCCTCTTAGTATTAATTTGTTTTTTCTCTCCAGAAGAGCCCTGTGACTGAAGGTGTGATAAAGTGAACCAGACTCCTGGAGGTATATAGCTCCTAGGTAATACACACAAATAGTGTGTCTATCAGTGAGGGACAATTTCTGTCCATATTTCTCACATTTTTTGAACCCAGAGGGTTTCGAATCTTAGAAGACATTGTCAAAAAAGGAACAGTTACACGAAAAAGGGCTAGAACAGATTTTTTTTAAACTACAACAGCAACAACAGTAACCAGAACAGTAGTTAAACCATCAACTATCACTTGGAAAGAAAAGGAAAGAGGGGATGGCACAGCCCTCTAACTAAAATGGGCTATGCCCGGAGGAGTGAAAGAAGAGGAAGCCCTCTAACTTAAACGGGCAAAGGGTAAAGCAGTTCTCTAACTTAAACAAGCTAACTTTTAAAGAGTTTTTGAGAAAAACAAAGGTAAGAAGTGCCCTCTAACTAAAATGGACTATTAAAAGAGGAGGTTGGGATAGGAAACAAAGACCTAGCGGAAAATGATAGCCAACAGCAGAAAAATCAGCAGAACAAAGTGGAAATAACCACAACTAACACCAAACAAGATATCTAGAGTAAGAATAATTAAAAAGAAACAATTTCCAACAATATTTGTAATAATCACTGGTATACATAGCCAGAGCCAGTAGTTTAGTGGCAAACAACATCTGGGGAGCTTTTCTAGTGCATGCTGGGATAGGGTTTAGCCACGAGCTAGTGGAAGACCTTGAGCCTGTATATAAGGCCGAGTCAGATTCAAGGATCAGATCCAAACCCATCCTGGTAAGATTCCGGATACTGGCTAAGGCTCTCACTGCCCCTATAGTGCCTTTTTTAGGCAAGGTTCAAATAACAAATTCACCACCGTAACAGGAACAGGCAAGCAAAAACTGAGGGTAATGCTACTCAATGCTAGAAGTCTAAATCTCAAAATGCACTCACTCGAGGCACTCCTTAAAATGGAGAATATCGATATCTGTACAGTGACTGAGACCTGGTTCAAGGCTCCAGAGAGCACCCCTGCACTACCAGGCTATAACTCATACCACATTTTTCGGCTATGTAACATGGACCGAAACACCAAAGGTGGAGGTGTGTCCATATTCATTAAGGATATCCACACCTCCAGGCTAGTTGCTCAGCATAATGCATCCGAGGTCATCCAAGTGCAACTAACTCTGGGCAAAACTGCAGTCCAGATTGTAGCTTGCTACAGATCCCCCACCATGCCCCAGGATTCCCACTCCTCTTTTCTTGATGTACTGGAAAATATTAGGGTTCAACCAAACACCCTAATAATGGGCGACTTCAACTACCCCACCATTAACTGGGAAAACTACTCGTGTACCAACTCCTTAGCTCAACGCTTTCTGGAAATCATAAACGCCAATGCCCTGGATCAACTTATCCACACCCCCACCAGGGGCAACAATATCCTAGACCTAGTCATTACCAGCATAAGTGACAAGTGTTCCACACCTGAAGTCAACTCCTCGTTGGTCCAATCTGACCATAAGCTAATCACTCTTGATATCCACATCCCACCCCCCACCCCCAGTTAAGGAAACCACGGTAAACAATTTCTCCAAAGCCAACTTCCTACTTCTTAAGACAGAAGTGGTGAACTTCATGACACCCATGCAGATGGACAATACAGTTACAACTGCTGAATCCTACACAAATGCACTGTATAAGCAGTTACACGAGTGCATGGATTGCGCTATCCCAAACAAAACTAAGACCCTATCCTCCAAAAAAAGGAAACCAATCTGGTGGTCCCCTGCCATAAACAAACTGTACAACAGAAGGAAGAAACTGTTGCAAAAGAGAGTAAAATGCTATGAGTGGGGGAGCTCCCTGGTCAGCCTCAGTAAGAAGCTGAGATCCCTTATAAGATGCTCCAAAGCTAGCTACGAAAACAAAATCGCCACTAATTCTAAGGACAACCACAAAGCATTCTATAGCTATGTCAAGAATCTCGATGGCAACACCATTGCTCTGAGTTACAGCAAAACGGCATGAAAATTACAGAACCAACTGATATTGCCAACATCCTGGCAGATAGGTTCAGTGCTAACTTTACCCCCCCCCCCCTAAAGGGCCCATATCTATACAGGAAGAATGCAGAGTCCCTGTAATCACAACTACGCAGATAAAAGCTGCATTCTCTAAAGCCAAAAACACAGCATCCATGGGGACCGGACAACATCCCAGGTTGCATTTTACACGAACTTCAGAACGAACTGGCTCCCCACTTAAGCACATGTTCAATAATAGCCTTGCATCAGGCTTTGTGCCCACTGAATGGCGCACAGTAACAGTTATCCCACTCCACAAAGGGGGAGCCACCACTGATCCTGGGAACTATCGACCTATTAGCCTGATGAGCCTGGTCTGCAAGGCCATGGAACGTATCTTCATGGAACTCATAAACAAAGACATTGGTAACCTCCAAACTCTGGAACCCACCCAGTTTGGGTTTGTGAAAGGCAGATCATGCCTCCTGAACCTGATCAACTTCTTTGAGGCAGTCACCAAAGCTGTAGATGAGGGTAAGGTGGTTCACACAGCCAATCTTAACCTCGCTAAGGCATTCGATACCATCCCCCATTCTGGAATTATAGCTAAACTCACTAAACTAGGTATAAATCCCTACGTCACAAGATGGGTTGCCAACTGGCTCACTGACAGAACCAACAATGTGAAAGTTGCAGACTCCAAATCTGACCTCAAAGCAGTGAAAAGTGGAGCACCACACAGTTCCGTCCTGGGACCTCTCCTGTTTGGTATCTACTTCTCTGAAGTACAGTCAAGTCCCCAAATGATGTGGGCATCCTATAGAAAGGCCTCGCTGAAACAGATGCCTGGTGTCAGAGCCATGGTCTCAAGCTCAATGCCAAAAAGTTTAGTGTCATCCCCTTTGCTAAAAACTCTGTACCCATGAACTACCACATAGGCAGCAATCTACTTAACACTGAATGTGTGATAAGAGACCTTGGGACCCAGGTGGACAGCAGTCTCTTCTTTGATAGTCACATCATCACAGTAGTCAGGAAGTCCTTCTACGTGGCACACCTCATCATAAAAGAGTTCTCATCCAGGAAAAAAGAGGTCATTGTTCCTCTCTGCTTGACACTTGTTAGACCCATTATAGAGTACAATGCCCCTTTTGGAATGTACCTCACAAGACATCTGCAGCAGCTGGAAAGGCCACAGAAGTACCTCACAAAGAGGATTACTGGCCTCAAACAAATGCCCTACACTGACCGCCTCAAAAAACTCCAGCTTTACTCCGTAGCATATCGCCTACTCTGAGGTGATCTCTGCCTAACATATAAAGCTTTGTCAAACCCACAGCTGTTGGACATGCTACACCTAAAGAAATTCCAATCCCTCCGAGCTACATGCTCTAGGGACCTAAACCTTGTCACCACAATAAACAGGACATGCTGGAGGGATAGATTCCTGTCCCAGAGACTTCCCATACTCTGGAACAGGCTACCCATCTATGTCAAGAAAAGTTCTTCATTAGCACTCTTCAAGAAAAATCTTGATGAGCGGATGGGAAATAGAAAATACACCCCAGGGATCACTTCTGTGTCTCTGCTCGACAGTGGCACAGGAAAATAACTTTCTTGGGTGGCATAAGCCAGGGAACCTTGTTGGCTAGGCTTACGTATGCCCTTGGGCCGATAGCTATCCCAAAACAAAACATGTGCAACACATAGCTCACAAAGCCAGTGTGCCAAACAGTCACAGCCCTTAAGGCTAAACAACACACCTGATACACTTGCAATAGGTGACTCTATCGTCAGGCACACTGACGTCCCGCTCACCAGACCGAACAAGGAGAAGGTCACGGTGAGCTGCCTGTCAGGCGCTAGGATCCGCCACATAACAAAAGCACTCAGGTCACTCCATGGCAAGTACAAATATGACTCAGTCATTGTCCATGCTGGTGTGAATGACCTGAGATGTACCTCCCTGGACTACATGAAAAGAGACATAGAGCATGTGGCCCAGGCCGGTATGACCCTGACCTTGAGTAGCATCTTACCCTCACCAAGAATGATGCCACAATATGAAGACAAGATGATCAATTTCAACAATTGGCTTAAGTATTGGTGTCATTCAAAGGGGATCCAATGCCTGTCAGCCTGGGATGACATGCTCGACAAGCCACGATGCTTCGCTAGGGACGGCTTGCACCTGTCACCCCTGGGCTTTCGGATATTGGCAAAGGCTCTTGCTACCCCATAGTGCCTTTTTAGGCAAGGCTCAAAGACAAACCCACCTCCATAGGTATCACAAGGGATAAGAAACTAAGAGTAATGCTACTCAACGCCAGAAGTCTAAACCTCAAGATGCATGCACTCGAAACTCTCCTTAGCATGGAGAACATCGATATCTGTGCAGTAACAGAAACCTGGTTCAAGGCTCCCGAGAGCACCCCAGCACTACCAGGTTATACCTCATACCATGCTTTTCGGCCCCAAAACTTGGACTGACCCACAAAAGGAGGGGGGAGTATCAATATTCGTCAAAGATACCCACACCTCCAGGTTGGTGGCACAGCACAAAGCATCAGAGACTATCCATGTGCAACTAACAGTGGGTAAAACTGCTTTCCAGTTTACAGCCTGCTACAGACCACCCTCCCTAACCCAGGAACCCCACTCCGCCTTCCTGAGAACACTGGAAAATATGAAGGTCTCTCCAAACACCATTATATTGGGCGACTTCAACTACCCAAACATAGACTGGGAGCATTACTCTAGCTCCAACACCCTAGCCCAAAGGTTCCTAGAATTTATAATCTCAAATGCTATGGAACAACTTGTTACCACTCCCACAAGAGGAGAAAACATATTGGACCTGAACATCACTAACATGGGGACTCTATGCACCAGACCAGAAGTGTATCCCTCACTGGTAAGATCAGACCATAAACTAATCTCACTGGATATTCACATCCCGACACCACCCTCTGCCCAGAAAACCACAGTGAAAAACTTTTCTAAAGCAAATTTCACACTCCTCAAAACCGAGGTGGAATCCTTCAAAGCCCCCGGGCCTGTGGAAAATACGGCCCAGACTGCAGAATCCTTTATAAACACATTCTATGAACACCTTCAGGAATGCATGGATCATGCGATCCCAAATAAAACCAAGACCCAATCCTCCAAAGGCAGACGTCCTGTCTGGTGGACCCCAGCCATAAACAAACTATACAATAGAAGGAGGAAGCTACTAACTGATAGAGCAAAATTCCAAAAAGGGAAGGCATCTCTGATCAGTATTAGCAAAAAACTACGGGCACTCATAAAATCATCTAAGGCCAGCTTCGACAGAAAAATTGCGCAGGACACTAAGAATAATCACAAGGCTTTCTTTAGTTATGTTAGGAACCTGGGTGGTAATTCCCAGATATGCTCAGAATTAGTCCAAAATGACAAAAAATACACCGAACCCACAGACATTGCCAACATCCTAGCTGACAGGTTCAGTGCAAACTCCCCACCAAAAGGGCAAATATCTATCCCAGCAGAGTGCTGCCCCCCTGCCATCTGAGATGCTCAGGTAAGAGCCGCCCTCTCCAAAGCAAAAATCACAGCATCAGTGGGACCAGACGGTGTCCCGGGCTGCATCCTACATGAACTCCAAGAAGAGCTAAACCCAAACATAAAACTACTGTTCAATCTCAGCTTTACTACAGGATATGTACCCAAAGAGTGGCGTACAGCAACTGTGGTCCCTCTCCACAAAGGTGGTGCCTCAACGGATCCTGGAAACTACCGCCCCATAAGCCTGACTAGCTTGGTCTGCAAAGCTATGGAAAGGATCATCATGGACCTCATAAATAAAGATATTGGGAACCTACAGACACTGGATCCTACCCAGTTCGGCTTTGTTAAGGGCAGATCCTGCCTCTTAAACCTGGTTGATTTCTTTGAAACAGTCACCAAGGCCATTGACGAGGGGAAGGTGGTCCACACAGCCTACATGGACCTCGCAAAAGCCTTTGATACAATACCCCACACGGGCATTATAGATAAGCTCACCAGCTTAAATATAAACCCCTATGTCACTAGATGGGTTGCAAACTGGCTCAAGGACAGAACCCACATGGTTAGAATTGCTGGAGCCATGTCAGACTCCAAACCAGTTACAAGTAGCGTCCCACAAGGCACAGTCCTGGGAGCTCTCTTGTTCGGTATATATTTCTCGGAGGTACAGGCCAACACGGAAGGACTGTGGCTGACCAAGTTCGCAGATGACTGCAAACTGGGCGCCATAATCGACTCTCCAGCCGACACAAGCATCCTCCAAAAGGGCCTCATAGAAACAGACAACTGGTGCCAGAGCCATGGCCTCAAGCTAAATGCCAAAATGTGTATAGTCATCCCCTTTGGCAAAAACAAAGTGCCCACAAATTACCACATAGGTGGTAATCCATTAAGTACAGAAGAAGTAATTAGGGACCTGGTGACCCAAGTTGATAGCAATCTCTCATTTGACAACCATGTGGCCAAAGTGGTTAGGAAAAACATTTTATATAGCCCACCTAATCATGAAGGGATTCACATCTAGATCAGGGGAGGTCATCGTGCCTCTTTACTCATCCCTCATCAGGCCCATAATTGAGTACAATGCCCCTTTTGGTATGTACCTTACCAGACACCTGCAGCAACTGGAAAGACCCCAAATGTACCTCACCAAGAGGATCAAAGGGCTCAAACAGATGCCATATGCTGCCCGGTTAAAGAAACTCCAGCTCTACTCAGTGGCATACCGCCTGTTCAGAGGTGATCTGTGCGTGACGTATAAAGCCATGTCCAACCCGGAATTAATGGACATGCTGCACCTCAGAAAATCCAAATCCCATCGAGCTACACGCTCGAGACTTGAACCTCAGCACTGAAATAAATAGGACATGCTGGAGGGACAGATTCATAACCCAGAGGCTCCCTTCACTCTGGAATAAAATCCCAGTCCAGGTTAGGCAGAGTCCCTCATTGACTCTCTTCAAGAGGAATCTTGATGAGTGGATGGGAGATCGTAGGTTTACCCCGGGTATCACTTCTGTGTCACTGTTAGACAGAGGCACAGTATACTAACCTCAAAAAAGGGCATAGCAAAATTAATTTAAAATGGGTGGTGAAAGCCAAACACATTCTGGCTAGGCTTATAAATGCCCTAGGGCAGATAGCCTAGTATGAACCTATGAACCTATGAACCTAGCCTAGTACCTACCTATGAACCTATGAATGAAGGTGAGATAGGACAACAACACATCTAAAGTTGCAAAAGCATCTACTTTTTATCTAACTTGTCAAAAGCCTTTCCATCCTTGTTTGAAGAGAGAGAGTAGTATTAATAAAATGTTCAGCAGCTGCTGGATTCACTAAAGCAATAGGTGCTGGGTCGGGTCTGGGACTGGTATATTAAAATTTAAAAGTCTGAGGAACTTTACATACTCTATCTGCCTTTTTAGAGACAGATGGCTGACTGTCAGGGAAATTGCAGGTTGCAACAAAAAATATCCTCCAAGGCAGACAGAAATGGAGGAATAGGATCATAGGAAGTTAGTAGGCTAATGGCCCGAGGGCCCTTACAAGCCTAGCCAAATTTACCCTTGTTACCACGATCAGCACCTATTGCCCCTGTCCAAGAGGGACAAAGGTGGAACCCCCGGGTTGAATTTATGGTCACCCACCCAATTGTCGAGACTGAAGACAACCAGTTGAGGTGCTCTGTCTGACATGAAGGGAGTCTATTTCAAAGGTGAGGTAACCTCTGAGAGACAAATTTGTCCCTCCAGCAGGTTCTATTGATGTCACATACCAGGTTTAGGTCCTAAGAGCAAGTAACCCATCTGCCACTTGACTTGCAGTTGTGCAGCATTTCCAATAAAGCTGGGTCAGAGATAGCCTTATATGCAAGGCAGAGATCGCCTCTGAGTAGTCTGTATGAAACAGAATAAAGTGACAGCGATTTCAGCTAATCCACATAGGATAGCTGGTGAAGACCTTGAATTTTCCTTGTGAGGAACTTCTACGGTCTCGCCAACTGGTGCAGGTGCTTTGAAAGGTACATACCAAAAGGGGTGTTGTACTCAATTTTTGGCCTAATGAGTGAAGTGTACAGGAAGGTGACAACTTCTCCTTTTCTCGAGGCAATGCCCTTACTTAAGAGATAAGCCATATAGAATGCCCTTCTTACCAGTGTAGAAACATGGTGATCAAAGGCAAGGTTGCTGTCAACCTGAGTGCCCAGATCTCTCACCACTTAGTGGCTTGCCACTGATGTGCTAATTTGCAGGAACATCGCTCTTACCGAAAGGGATAATACATTTTTTCTTTTGCATTGAGTTTGAGGCCATTACTTTGGCAACAGTCATTTGCTTGTATAAGACCTTCTTGAAGGATGTTGACATCATTTGGAGATGGTATGACTGCACCCAGTTTGCAGTCATCAGCAAACTTTGTAAGCCATTGTCCCTTGGTTTTAGCTTGTACTTTGGAGAAATAGATTCCAAACAGTAGAGGTCCCATGACCGATCCCTGTGGAACACCACTAGTTATGGGTCTGCTGTTGGGGGTAGATTCCCCTATTTTGACTGTATGGGTTCTATCGGTGAGTTATTTCGCAACCCACCTTACAATATAAGGGTTGATATCTACCTGGGAGAGTTTGTAAATGATGCCTGAGTGAGGGAAAGCATCAAATCCCTTGGCTAGGTCTAAGTAGGCTGCATGCACAGACTTCCCCTCGTTCAGGGCCCTGGTGACTATCTCGAAGAAGTCCATCAGTTTAAGTAGGCATGATCTACCTTTGACAAATCCATACTGGGTAGAATCTAGTGTTTGGAGATTACCTATATCTTTATTGATAAGGTCCATGATGATTCTAGGTCAGTAGAAACACCACCTTTGTGCATGGGGATAATGGTGGCTGTTTTCCATTCAGCTGGTATGAAGCCGGTGCTTAGACTATGATTGAAAAGAGTACCCAGTGGTCATACTAATTCCTGTTTGAGCCCATGTAGGTAGCTAGGATGCAGCCTGGGTTATTATCAGGTCTCATTGATGCTGTGTTTTAGGCCTTAAATAAGGCATTTATAATCTCTTCTTTACAGATGCAAGGTAGGGGACAGGTGGTAGGGATGTCAAGAGGTATGTGTGGCGGGGACAGGGGAGTGAAGTTTTCACCAAACCTGTCAGCTAACAGGTTAGCCATGTCCACTGGCTCAGTATATGTGTTACCATTAACTACCAGTCCGGCGCATATTTGGGCCTTACCTTTTAGGTTATGGATGTAACTAAAGAATGCCTTATTGTTGTCTCTTATTGAGGAAGCTAACTTGGATTCGAAGTTTGCCTTGGAGGACTTCACAAGAAATCTTATTTGCTTATTTGAGCTGAGGAGGGATTGTCTCCAGTTTAAAGCCAGCTCCTTCTTACTCTTATTCAGTAGTTTCTTCCTTTTATTGTAAAGCCTATTAATAGCGGTTGTCCACCAGGCAGATTTGCTCTCCCTTCAAGAGCTTCTTTTGGTCCTAACAGGTACTGCTGAGTTAATGCAGTTATACAGGTGCTTGTACAGGGCACTGGTGTAGAGCTCTACATAGTTACCAGTTCTGTCTGAGGGGGTGGTGCAATGAAGCTATTTATACCATCCCATAAGAGGTTATAATCTGCTTTGGAGAAGTCTTCTAGTCTAGCTGCAGCTGGTGGGTGGGGGACAGGTGTGATAGTTTCTTCAAATGAGACTGATAGTTTCTTCAAATGAGACTGGTTTGTCATCAGATCTCATCAGGTATTAACTCACAGTGGGGGTGCTACATTGGTCTCCCATATTTGTAAGCACCAGATCCAGGATGTTGGTGCCCCTAGTGGGGGTGCCAGCCAGCTGGTCCAGGGCACTGGAGTTGACAAAGTCGAGGAACCTTTGGGCAGGTGAGTTTGAGCACAAGTAATTCAGCCAGTCAGTGGTAGGGTAGTTAAAGTCACCCAAAACCAATGTGTTCAGATGTATGTTGACAGACTCAAGTTGATCCAAATAGGCAGAGTGGGTGTCCTTGTTCATAGAAGGGGTTCTGTAGCTGACAATGACTTGAATAGGTGTCCTACCAGGGTCTATATTAGAACATCGAAGTCTTGAAACATTGAATGTTCTAATATCGACCCCTATTCAGCGAACGCTGAAAATAGCGAAGCTGCAGAACACAGAATTTTTTCCTAGGGAAAGAATTTGGTTGGCCATTTCTGTGGCTTCACTATTTTCAGCACTATGGTGGAAAGTTACGGGTCAGATTCAGGTAAGTGTGTGATTGTGTGGACGTGAGGGTTAGGGCGTGGGTTAGGTGAGTTAGGGTAAGGGCACGGGTCAGGTAAGTGTGCGATTGTGACGGACGTTAGGGTTAGGACGGGGTAGGTGAGTTAGGGTTAGGGAGCGGATGAGGTGAGTGTGCAATAGTGATGGATGCTAGGGTTTGGGTTAAGGTAAGTGGATAGATAGTAGTGTATGTACAGTTTAGTGTAGGGTTAGATGTAGGATTGTAAGTGTATGTGTATGTATATGGATTGCTGTTTTTTTGGTGTGCTTGTGTTGTTTGTATGTGTTTCGGAACAGCTAATTTTTCCCCGGGAAAAAAATTTCTGTTCTACATGTTCGATATTTTAAGCATTCGCTGAATAGGGGTCGATTTTAGAACATTCGAAGTTTTAAAACTTCGGTATTCTAATATAGACCCGTCCTACCAACAGTTAATTGCACCTGAAGTATCTCTAGTGCATCATAATGTTTAACCAATCTGGAGGTGTATTTATCTTGGATGAATATTGATACACCACCTCCTTTAGTTTTCTTGCCTTCTGATGGAGGTCTGAACATGGGGAAGGAGGTGTAACCCAGTATGACTTAGGTGCTCTCCACAGCCTTGAAACAGGTCTCCATGACGGCACAAATGTCTGCATCCTGCAGGGAGAGGACTGCTTCCAGTAAGTGCAGTTTCATGTTAAGACTCCAAGCGTTTAGCAGCATGACCTTGAGGTTGCTTTTGGTTGGTATTTTTATGCTGGGAGTTTTGTCCTTGTGACACTGCCTGAAAAAGTCACTACGGGTGTGGCAAGACCCTTAGCCAATAGACAAAATCCCAGGGGTGACTGATGAAGACTGGCAAAGCATCGAGGTCTGTCAATCATGTCACCCCACGCTGACAGATACTGGATCCCTTTAGAATGACACCAAAAACTAAGCCAATTATTGAAGTCAATCATTTTCTACTTGTACTGAGGCATCACTCTAGGTTAAGGTAAAATGCTGCTAAAGACTAGGGACATATATGCCGAGGACACACAGTCCGAGAGCTGACTCATGTCTCTCTTCATATAGTACAGAGAGGTATGTCTCAAGTCATTCACACCAACATGGACTACGAAGGAGTCATAACAGTAGCTGTTGTTGACAGACTTGAGCGCATGTGTGATATGGGAGATCCTGGCACCTGACAGACAGCTGACTGTGACCTTTTCCTCTTCCAGCCTGGTGAGAGGGACATCTGTGTGTCTCATGATAGAGTCACCTATAACTAATATGTTAGATTTAGTATTTAGCCTTATGGGCTTGACAGGTGAGACAGTGGTGTATGAGCTATTGTATGGATTGTATCCTGTAGAGGAAGCATTATTTGTAGCATGTTTGTGTTTGTGTTTGGGAGGTCTCTGGTGTTTAGGTAGGTTTCTGGCAAGGACCTCGGCATATGTAGGTATGTGTGATGTGGATTTGGGTGAAGTAGGTGATGAGGTATGCGTGCTGACAATCTGCTCAGTGTCAGATACTGACTGGCATGTGAGAGAGCATGGATTCAATGATTTTAATAAAGTTGCATGTCTCACATGTTGAGTTTGTGTGAACTACAAGTAAGGGGTAGTCTGTGTACATGAGGCAATTGCTAAACTGCCTCAGGATGCCCATGTCAACTCAGCTGGCTGGAGAAATTGTGGAAAGTCATCCATCCATACTGTTAGGTAAATTTATATGGTCAGAAACAGGAATATGGCAAGGAAAGGGATCACACGTAAGGATAACTAGTGGGCAAGGTGTATTAGTACCTCAGAAGCTTGGCTTAGTGCTACACTAGACAGTAGAGCAGGGCCTCAAAAAACCTCTTCAGGCTGATATCACAATTAGTGCTTACACAGCTTCACTAGTAATACCTCTTTGCCAAAACTGTGCTAAAGATAAGGACTACACTAATGGGACACAGCTTTATCTATGGGAAAAATTGTCAAAATTATCTTATGGTGCACAATTGTGGGGCAGTGGGTGGTGATGAGTGATACGCAAACAAGCAGAAACCCACTCAAGGGAGGGGCTTAAATACCAGAAGTTTAAAACATAAAAATTTTTTAAAAAGATCAAAAAAACCAATGAGTTGCTTACTCCAAGCCCTAGACCAGCCAACCTTACCAGCTAGGTATCAATCAACACAATCCTCTCATTATTGTACAAAAGGGCCCCTTCCAATCCAAGATGGCCTGGAAAATGTGCTGAGAACAAACAACCTCTACAAACAAACAGGTTCAGATGCAGCAAACCTGTATATGGACTATGCTACAGCTACTAGCTACACTATCTTAGGCTAAACACACTAAAGAAATGTTTACCACAGCAGAAAAATAGCAGTGAGACACTAAATAAATGTTTCAAACACCAAAAAAGAGCAAAGAGGCTGTAAACAATGCTTTTAACTGCAAACAATTCACTTATATAACCCACTCCTTGGGGAGAAATCAAAACAAGCAAACAGATGCTTTGCAAACACAGAAAATTTCCAGTAAATACTTCACAAACAGTGAAAATAGCAAAAATATTTGCAAACAATGGAAACAGTAACAAAAGGCAATTAAACAGGCCCAGTATGGCAGACAATTGCAGCACAACAGTACAGATTCATTTATAATAATAAAATACAGTAAAAAGTAGGCAATAAAAAGTGCAATAAACAGTATAAATAAGCAATAAATAGTAAAAATAATAAAGTAAGCAGGCAACGTGTGGTTTTTAGGAAGCTCAGAGGCCTCTAGTCGTCTGGTATCTCAGCACAAATAAATTTCTGGAAAACCCATTTTAAGAAATCATAATATTTTCAGAGAGATTGAGAAACCTCACTGTCTTCCCACTTAAGAAAAAGTGATTCACCCTGGAAAGAGTCTCACAGAAAGAATCCTTCAAACGAACTATCAATACCTCATTTTCCTCTGAATACAAATCAGAAATGTTGCTGTTGTTGTGTCTTTCGGCTTTTCCCGGTTTGGGGTCTCCACAGCGGAACTTCGGTCCACTAATGATTGGCAGTAGATTTTTACATACCGAGTTGCCGGTCCTGACGCACAACCTTCAACGAAGGTACGCCCATTCACGCATGACTCCACACAGAAGACGCTCTAGCTGAAAATCGAACAGGACAACGTCTTACTGTGAGGCGACAACACTACTGCAGCACCACCACCGCAGTACAAATCAGAAATGTATGAAGATAAAACTGCATCTTTCTCTTCACAGTCCCCTACACTTTCAATCTTTTTGAATATCTTCAGAAAAATAGGAATTCCTTTTACTCTTACCAGAAACAGATGTAAAAGAAAGGTTAAGAGCCTGCACTATACCCTGAGCTAAGCCTAATAGATTACTCTTCAGAGTAACTGAAACAGGGACTACAAATGTTTAGTTTTCTGTTTCTTTTTGCTAAGAATTTCTAAGTGAACTGAACCCCTATTGCTAGGAATAACCTCCCTATGATTTGACATAGCATTCTGGCTAAACAGAAACAGTTTCCCTGCCCCTTCTCCCAGGATTGACAACTGTGGCTCTCCCCTCCCTGCTAAAGGCATTCTAACAACTGAAGAGGACATATCTAACCCTCAGTTTAAGGTAGCTGTAGGGACTTACACCAGAGATATCTGATGAAAACGATGAGTGGCTCGATGAACCAGCTTTGCCTACAGCTGAGTCATTCACCTATGGCTCAGTCCATCTGCCAGCCTGCTGTAGTACCAAAGGCTACTTAGCAATCATTTGCTTTTTGTGGCTGGAACAGGTACATTGTTTCATGGTCAAGCTGAAAATGTCTGATTCCCAGGGAGACTTGGCAACAATAAATGGTGAAACAGATAAGAAGGAAAAAAGTAACTTTTTCCCCAGGAAAAAAAAACAGTAAAAAACACTTTAAACACTGAACACAATGCCTGCCCAGTAAAGTGAATAACAAGAGTTTCCCCACAAAAAAGTAGTTTTAAATAACATTTAACAACTTTTTATCTCAAAAGTAAAAAAACTGATGCCCCCATTTAAAAGTGTACTAAATTTACACAACAGTCAATAAAATCATTTTTTTTTTCAAGCTTAAAAGTTAATCTTTTACAGAAAAAGTACGGTTTTCTGTGATGAAATGTAAAGTGGAAGATCTTTTTCCCAGAAGGAAACTTATCGGCCAAGCAATGGAGCAGCATTAGCCGAGCATTAATCCTTGAAAGCCTGCAGCAGAGTACTCACTTTGGTGGCAGGAAAGCTCCAAGGGGCTCTGCACCTAAACCTGACCAGTACATTGTTCCATGGTCAAGACAAAATATTGCCTAATTCCTGGGGAAACTTGGCAACAATAGTCAATAAACAGATAATATGTAATCTCTCTCAATCTCAGGTGGGCTGCATTGACCACAGGCATTTGGTGAACACCTGGGTGAGGCTGTGATGAGCCCAAAGGACAGAGCTCATTGGGACTTAGCCAGAATTGGAAGCAAATCCTGGACTCCTTGGCAATTTTTTTATGTGGAGGTAAGCATCCTGAAAGTCAACCGAGAACATCCAGTCATCTTCCCATAGACTAGGAATAGGAACTGCACTGTGACCGCCCAAAACTGAGTCTTTTTTTACATACTCATTTTGGCCATATAAGTCTAGAGTGGGCCTGAGGTCCTTTGACTTTTTGGTAACTAAAAATAATCTGCTAAAGACTCTGGACAGTTTATGGTCTGGTGGGTGCTCTTGGGTGGCTGCTTTTTGGAAGAGTTATGCAATCTCCTTTACCACTGCCCACTTCTGGTGGGGTAATACATCTGGAAAAAGCAGAAATGACATTTTGGGGGGGGGTTCTCAAGAAGGGAGCTAAATAGACTCAGGATATTATGCTCTTCACCCAGTTGTTCTGTCTGATGGCCACCCACAAGTCTGGGTGAACAGATAGCCTATCCCTGACTGCCTCCAGAGAGGACTAGTCAGGCAATCCTTCAGTAATATTGAGGCTGATTCCAAAAGGAAGGACTTCTGAAGAACCAATACCATGGATCTCCCTCTGCCCCTGTGCAGTGTCTGTTGAAGGTGCCTCATTTGCAATGGTTGCCCATATCTGAACAGGAGTTGTACAGGAAGTGCTAGATTTTTTTTAAATCAGAAGGTGTTTGGTTCCTAGAATTAGACTGGTGGTGGTGGTGGTGGTGGGGAGGGCTTTGCAAAGCATACTCCTAAGGCAGACAACTCACTCTTCAGAAGGATCCATCATAAGGAATGTTAAAGAAGGACATAGTGTCCATAAAGTCACATAAATGGAACCAGCCATAGTGCTTCATGGTTAACCCTGTCCTTGCCACCCTAATGCTTTGTCCACAGCATTATGTAAGCCCTAATGGAGAGGCTGGAAATCATCAACATAACAGCCACTTGAGACTTGAGCTGCATATGAGTGGTAGGTTTTTTCAAAGAGTCTACCATCTGCTCAGCTGGGTCTCTTTGGAATCTGGTCATAAGGGATAGGTAGTTTAATGTTCAGACTGAGAATGTGACTGTACCATAAACTTGCTTCCCTGGGCGGTCCATCTTCCTAGACTCCTTGTCAGAAGGCTGGACCATCAGTCTCTCATTGGACAGTTCCTTCCATGTGGCTGCTGCCAAAATACTGCAGTCCACCATAGGCTGTTTGCTTCAGTGCAGACTACCCTTAGGCAAGCAAAGACTTTTATCTGGCTTCATAGGGATGCTTTTGGCAATGTTGGGTTCCCACTATGTCAGTCATATCATTGGTGGGAGGGATCACCTAGGAGGTAAAGGGGCAGATCTGAAGGCCTCACAAAGACTTTCTCATCCAGGGAAAGTGGGGTTAGTGGGCCAAGTACACATCCACCAGATTACTTCTAAGAATTCACCAAACTTGGTGTCTTTAGCATGGGACCATGGACAGCCTTCCTCTTCACTGTAGTCAGTATAAGGTGTAAAAGACTCACTGGCAGAGTCTGTGTGACTCATTTTACTTATGTGCTTTTAAGGGGGACTTGTCTGTAGCATCCAGACTCATGGTGCACCTGATGCTGTAAAGTTTTGAGATCCTTAGAAATTCTTTGTCTCAGGAATGGATGGTTCAAAGTTACATTCTGAAAGTTACAGAGGGATGAAGCCTAAAGCCAGTAAGACTTCTCCTCACTCCACCATTGGTCAGGATATAATACTATCAAAGAAGTGAAAAGCTGATGTGGAATACACTGGCACTGTAGACATCCACCTCAGTACCATACCAACCTCAACAGATATTGATGTTGATAGTCCTGAGCACGAAACCACCAATCAAAAGGTCCTGACGGCTGCAATATTGAGATCAGGGCCTACACCTCAAACGACAAGGACCCTAGCACCAAACAGGGTGCTGAATGAGTCGGCAGAAGAGGGAACCAATGGCTCTGTATCAAGAAGTGAGCTCTGAGATACAGTTGACTCTGAGGGGATCAAAGTTGAGTGCATCATATAAATGTGCATTTGACACCAAGGAATCCAGTCCCACTGATGCAGAAGGAAAACACGCCAGAAAAGACAACAGCTCTGATGCCTCCAATATCAACACCCATCCCAGGAAGAAGCTACCCTGGAGGAAGACCAAGGGCCAACCTGATGCATGTTAGAAACAGGGGGAGTGGCATGACACCCATTTCAAGTCTGAGTCTTAAAGACTGTCATTGTCCAGTCTCAAATAATGCCATAAGAACTGCAGACAAATCTAGAAGACCTAAGAGAAGTGAATGAAAGAGGTTGGAAGGGAAGACATCTGTAAAGCTCCCACTCAAAAAAGGAACTACTGGCAGTCCTTTTGTTTGCAGTGATCCAAAGTTACAATCCTTTCTGTCTGGGAATTTCCTGGTGCTAGAGAAGCAAGAGGTTTGAAAGACAGGCAGTACGAAAGCAATCTGGACAGGGAATTTTAGAAACAGGAGAAGACTTGGGGAAACATCCCCCACTCTACTCTTTTCTTTTGGTGAGCTGTATATGATAAAAGACCCTTCAGAATTAATTTCTTCTTTCAGTCCTGTATGGCACTAGGGCCAAAGCCATTACAAGTGTCACAGGAGGCCACGGTTTTCCAGCCCTGGACATGTCACATACAATTTGTGGGTATCCTGGGATGGAATTATGTGTCCTTAATAGGCTCATTTCCTGAAGCTCTTACTTATGGAAGGTTAGGCAAGAGGCCACCAGAAAGAAACTACCCAAAGTAGCTACCAAGCAGGCAAGCCCAATGACAAAAAAAAAAAAAAACAAATATAGAGCAATTGCAATTGCTTATGTGTTACACAATTAACAATTAACAACTCTAACCATTTCAAAAATATAACAAGTATAGAAACAGCTGGAATCTTTTGGCTAGGACCAAAAGAAATGGCTAGTAATGAGAATGGAAGAAATATTTTTTTAATGCTAAATAGAAGGAGAAAAGTGGGAAAAAATGACAGTAATGTAATCTGACTATGCCTGTTATTAGTGTTTATGAACCTGATTGAAAAGTGCTGTGGAAATCCGATTGCTATAGTGGCAAATGAAATCCGAGGACTATGTGAGACAGTAGCATAAGGGTAGTAGGTACACAGCTTGTGTGCTTGGAGTGGTGTCTGATTGCTGTGTCAGATCTGCCTAATGGTGGTATTTGACATCAGTGTAAGTGGACGGACAGGATAATGTAAGATCAGATCATACCAAAATATTCAGGTTAGCAAACAAAAATCCCATGAATATTTCTGCAGTCATTCTTAGTAATGGGCCTGGTGAAGGGCTTTACCTGAAAGTGCTTACTTGTTTTTGTTATTTTATTAAAGAAGCTATTATTTTATCCATCAGCCTGGTGGTTCGGTGCTTTCTTATTTAGATCATTCTTAGGAATGTCCAAGGAGCCATCAGTTATCTACATTACTGAAGATTTATGATGGATTACATGATACTCCCACTTCAGTCTACCATCACCACGTATGCAGAACAAAAAGGTTTCAAAGTAGCTTTGAAAGGTGATGGGGTACAAAAAGAAAAGAAAGCTGCAGATTTGAAAAAAGGGAAGTCATTAAGTGCATGTACTATGAAGACAGAAAGGACTAACATAACTGCACGATACTGTACAGACACTCCTGCTGATGTTTCTTTCTATAACAGCATTTATATTACACTTTTACATAAGCACACTCTGCCGTTAGGGATATTACATTTAAAAGGTATAACACACCCCAGGATTCAATAAAGTTCCATGCAAGAATAAATTACTCTTGCATAGAATGAATCATGTCCGTGCAGCACAGCAGCGCGCCTTGCATATTCATGAAGGCTCGCTACTGTAACACCTACATGGATACGATCTGTGAACGAGTGCAGGGGCATGTTATAGCAGGGCCCGCACACGTAACATGCCCCCTTCACTCAGAAAGTGCCGTTATGGAACTGTTAAAAGTAAATAAAGAGTTGTATGTGGATATACTGCACAACTGTGCAGACATCTGCAGAATGCATACCACAGACATCCATCTGAAGCATGTCTCCCCTGGCCTATGCTAAAAATAGACTCCGTCCTAGTCAGACTTTCCTGGTCAACAAATGTTAAATAAAAAAAATAAATAAATGTATAAAGTTATCAGTGACATGCTTGAGTTTCCAGACTTCATACACTTCAAAAAATACATACTAACGCAAAACCCGTTATCCTATGCACTTTTAAAGTGCTAAAATTATCCCTAGTTTTGTGCACTTGTTCCCCCATTACATCTGGATTTGTCCAGATTTCATGGTGAAAGAGGTTGGAGGTATATACATACCACTAAAGTGAGAAAAAGTTAAAATTCTATTTAAATTCTCTTTTTTTTTTTATTTTTTTTTTTTATTAACCCATTAGGGAAACCACCATAAAATATTTCTCCAAAGCCAGCTTCATGCCTCTTAAGAAAGAAGTGACAAACTTCACGACACCCATGTAGACGGACAATAGAGGTACGACTGCTGACTCCTACACAAATGCACTTTATAAGCACTTACATGAGTGCATGGATCGTGCAATCCCTAACAGAACCAAGATGTTATCCTCCAAAAAAAGGAAACCAATCTCGTGGTCCCCTGCCATAAACAAACTCTACAACAGAAGAAAGAAACTGTTGCAAAAAAGAGTAAAATCCCATGATTGGAGGACTCCCTGGTCAGCCTCAGTAAAAAGCTGAGATCCCTCATAAAATCCTCCAAAGCTAGTTACGAAAACAAAATCGTCACTGATTCTAAAGACAACGACAAAGCATTCTATAGCCAAGTCAAAAATCTCAATGGCAACACTCAGATCTGCACTGAGTTATAGCACAAGGCACTAAATATATAGAACCAACTGATATTGCCAACATCCTGGCAGATAGGTTCATTGCAAACTTTAACCCCCTCTCACCCCCCTACAGGGCCCATCTCTATACCGGAAGAATGCAAAGTTCCTGTAATCACGGCTGCACAGGTAAAAAACACACTCTCTGAAGCGAAGAACACAGCATTCATGGGACCTGACAACATCCCAGGCTGCGTTCTACATGAACTACAGAACGAACTGGCACCCCACTTAAGTACCATGTTCAATCATAGCCTCACCTCAGGCTTTGTGCCCACTGAATGGCACACATCAACGGTTATCCCACTCCACAAAGGGGGAGCCACCACAGACTCTGGGAACTACCTCCCCATTAGCCTGACGACCCTGGTCTGCAAGGCTATGGAACGTATCATCATGGAACTTATAAACAATGACATTGGTAATCTCCAAACTCTGGACCCTACCCAGTTTGGGTTTGTAAAAGGCAGATCATATCACCTAAACCTGATAGACTTCTTTGAAGAGGTCACCAAAGCCATAGATGAGGGTAAGGTGGTTCACACAGCCTATCTAGAGCTCGCCAAGGCTTTCAACACCATCCCCCGCTCAGGAATTATAGATAAAGTCACTAAACTAGGTATAAATCCCTATGTCACAAGATGGGTTGCCAACTGGCTCACTGACAGAACCCATACTGTGAAAGTGGCAGACTCCAAATCCGACTTCAGACCAGTGAGAATTGGAGTACCACAAGGTTCAGTCATGGGTCCTCTCCTGTTTGGTATCTACTTCTCAGAAGTACAGGCTAACACAGAAGGTCTTTGGCTAACGAAGTTCGCAGATGACTAGGTGCCATAATCAAAACTCCTAATGATGTGGACATCCTACAAAAGGGCCTCACTGAGACAGATGCCTGGTGTCAAAGCCATGGCCTAAAGCTCAAAGCCAAAAAGTGTATTGTCATCCCTTTTGGTAAAAACTCTGTACTCATGAACTACCACATAGGCAGTAGTCTATTTAACACCGAAGGTGTGATAAGAAACCTTGGGACACAGGTGGACAATAGTCTCTCCTTTGATAATCACATCACCACAGTAGTCAGGAAATCCTTCTATGTGGCATACCTCATCACAAAAGGTTTCTCATCCAGGAAAAAAGAGGTCATTGTTCCCCTCTACTCGTCACTCATTAGACCCATTATAGACTACAACACCCCTTTTGGTATGTACCTCACAAGACATCTACAACAACTAGAAAGGCCATAGAAACACCTCACAAAGAGGATTACCGACCTCAAACAGATGCCCTACTCAGAATGTCTCAAAAAACTCCAGCTTTACTCCGTCACATATCACCTACTCAGAGGTGATCTCTGCCTAACATACAAAGCTATGTCAAAGCCAGAGCTGTTAGACATGCTCCACTTAAAGAAATCCCAATCCCTCCGAGCTACATGCACTAGGGACCTAAACCTAGTCACCACAATAAACAGAACATGCTGGAGGGATAGATTCCTGTCCCAGAGACTTTCCATTCACTGGAACAAACTACCTATCTATATCAAACAAAACTCCTCATTAGAACTCTTCAAGAAAAATCTTGATGATTGGATGGCAGATAGGAAATTCACCCTAGGGGATCACTTCTGTGGCTCTGCTCAACAGGGGCACAGGAAAATAATTTTCTTGGGTGGCGAAAGCCAGGGTACCCTTTTGGCTTGGCTTATATAGGGCCTAGGACCAATGGCCTAGTACCTACTTATGAACCTCTGAACCTAAGTAAAGTTTAAGTGTAACTGAGCAGGTGTGCGCGTTGCGCAGATGTGCTTAGCATAGCTGAAATATCCGAGGGAGCTAAACAGAAATACATGAGTAAAATAAGTAAGCCAAAATAGCGTAGTGGTTAGAACTTCCACTATGCATGCAGGAATTCATGGTTCAAGCCCCAGTGAAGTCTGTTTACTTTTAAATGTGAAAGCAGTTGTAAAAGTGATATGTATTAATAAATGAGGTAGTAAATAATATTTATCACCCAGGGTAATGTATCAGGTCCAAAAATGTGGTGTCAGTCAAGAAAAGATGTGAAACCCTGATATAAACACAAGTGCCCCATGCAGTACAGTAACACAAGAATAAATGTAATGAAAGCACATACGGGGATGTCAGGGAAGGAAAACATAAAATTATAATATGTCAGTAATGATGAACAATCCCATAAAGCTGATAGTCTACAAAATAGAATTTGAGCAATGCTAAGCAATGCACAGCTATGCTGACTGGGAGTAAGCAATGCTTAAATATGGATGGTAAGCAATTAGTAGCCCAGCTAAGTGGATTTGCCCATTCGTAAACAGTGCTCTGACCATGTAAGCACTGCCAACCTTCGCTAAGCGGGATTGTGCAGCGCTTAGCTTAGCTCAGCATATTTAAAATGATCCAATGATGGCATAGGGTGGGAATTCAGCCTTATTTAAACCTTGTAGGTGGGAATTCAGCCCATAACCCATTGTAGCTCATCACTGCAGGCACCATGGGTAGAGTAGGTAAAGCATCGTGGTTTCGAGCACAGCGCTGGGGCATTCAAGAGTCCAGCGTCATGGTCATACTCCTTGTAAATGGCCGCAAAGTGAGACTGCTGCAGAGCCAGTAGTAGGGCTCCCAGTATAAAGTGGAGGCCTGGAACGGTCTCGCACGTCAGCTCACCAGTGCTACTGGCATCCCTCGGACTGGTGAGCAAGTCTGGCACCATTTTGCTGACCTCAAACATAGGAAGAGGGATCTCTTGGACCAGTGGATCCAAGATGCTCGGACACAGAATGCCCTAGCTGTGTGTGAGTATCAGTATCAAGTAGTGTTTAACGAAAACTCCAGCCTGTGTATATGATAGATAGGTATGCATAAATGTTTCTCTATCTCCTGTACAGCTGCCGATGAGAGGGCCACAAATGTGGACATGCATGCCAGCAGGTTGTTAAGGCTGTGTCGCAAGGCTGGTGAATACAAATCTAGCTTGCAGTATTCTGGGCAAATAAATAGAAAGGAGTAGACTGTCACCTGTCATTATTTCAAAATGTGTATTGTTGGTACTGAATAAATGACAAATTAGCATATTACAACTGATCTACAGGGTATATATCAATAAAAGTGTCAGTAGTTGTAAATAAAACTGAAAACCCCAGACTGTTGTGTTTACTTTGCTATTTGGTGCTATCAGTCTATAAATGTGTATATTTTCTGCACAACAACAATGGCTCTGAAAGCATTAAATAAATGTGGCTCATCTGACAAAGATTGTGGAGTGCTAAAAAAGGAGATTAACTATATGAAATGTTCCATGCACCAAGAATTTATCTCTGAATAGTAATGTTGTGTTAACCATTGTTTCCCCAGAGTGTCATGTCAAAAAGTATGAATTCCCAGTATAAGACTTATCAGCAATACACAAATGTCAGAATTGCAAGGTCAAATTGTACAACCAAGAGAGTAGTAGACATAAAACAGTCAAACAAAGGACAGCAGTTCCTTAATAGCTCATTGTGATGAAGCAAAAACATGTTGCACTTTTCTGCACAAACAGCCACTGTTCGAATCCCGGGAGCGGTAGTAAGCTGTATGCATAATGTCAACCAGAAATATGTGAATATGTGTATAAACAGTCAGCTATTGTTAACAGGAACGTCCTTCACATGTCTGACAGGTAAGAAAAGGTATATATTAGCTGTAAAAATGCTGTACTTATACACTGTGTATAACACCCACTGTCCAACCCCAAGGCTGGAAATGACAGGAAGAGAAGTACATACACCAAGTAATCCCATCCAAGATATGGCCTTCAGTTATCATGCTGTCATGCCTAGTGGTCATTGCTGCCAACACCCAGGGTGACCATTAGAAACAAGACATAGTATGAGTGCACATATGTAACAGTGACTATGTGAATATGGGTAGAAACAGTCAGGTAGTGTTAACAGAATTTCCTATACAGGTGAACCAGGTAAGAAAAGGTATATATGTGTTGTAAGAAGGTTCTACTTATACATTGTGTAAAACACCCAGTGCCCAACTCCAAGGCCATAGGTAGATGAAAAGTGAGGTCATACCTGGAGAGTAATGAGTAGATTAATGATCATTATAGTTGTGAGAAACTGAAGCCGATTTAGTTGCTAATTAGCATTCTTCTCTCTCCCCCACCCTATCTGTACCAATAATCTATACACATAAATCACTGAGTATGTTTTTCACCAAACCTACTGTTGAGACATGTTCCCTATTGTTCAAAACATTCTTAAATGTTTGAAATGTATGTTCCCTGTCAAAATATTATCATTGGTGGCCTGTTGCTATCAATGTAACCTGCATGCTGTTATAATGTCCACTGTTGTTCCATATATGCATGTGTTCTGTTCGCTATGTAACTGTTCCAAACTTGTTATATGGGGTCAATTGGAACATCCATGCATGCTGTTATAACTAATCATGAAATGTGTGGTTCATGACTAACCATATTAAATATTTATATATCATATATTTTTATATTATAACCATTCTAATATTTACTAAAACCTCAACACCATAGCAGATCCTGGCCGTGGCACCCAGCCCCAACACATCTGGGACCCTCCCCGGGACCCCTTCGTCTGCTGGTCCTGCTCTACCTTCCAGAGGAAATGCCTCAGGGGATGGAGCTCGTTCCCCCAGGGAGTGGGCGCAGACAGGACACTATCACCCATACACAGGTCCAGGCTCTGGTGTGTAGGGAGCTCCAAAATAAGTTTGTAGATCAGCTACCCCAGCTTGAGGGCTGCGTGGTGCATCTTAAGGGTCAGCCTGTCCCTCCTGCTCAGCCCCCAGCACAGCCACTTTTGGGGCCGTGAAGGTACAGTGGTGACTGCCTATGGCTAGGGACCTCAGTCCCACTGTAATCACTTGGGGGCTCATGTGCATCCAATTCTCAACCACCCTCCCCATCCAAAGTGTTTAACCCCCACATATGTCATATGCTGCACCTGTCTGCTGCCCCTGTCTGCTGTCTTGTCTGTATTCCTACCCATCTTACCTCCCCAATTATACTTACTATCCTTCCCCAACATCCCACTCTCACCTTAAAAAAGGGCAATCTGTTCCCCCCAAAAAATGACGCCCCATACATAGCTGTCCATTTCACACACGTGTCCACTGGACACAAGTAATCGGTCCAGTTGGCCAGACAACACATTACTGTTGACCTCACCCCTATCCTTAAGGTTTGAGTGTCCAAATTTACCTCAAAATTTTGTAGAAGTGCACAGTAGAAGAAATGGACAGCTAAGGACCTTCCCTACTCCCGTCCTGCAAATCCCTAGCTATCTTTCATCTTGTTTTTCCCTCTGCATGCCCCTTTTTTCACCACTTTCCTATTACCTCTTTTTTCTTTTCTTTTAAAGAAATTAGCCTGGGGGTAAGCGGGAGTAAGCGGCAGTAAGAAGCGGTAAGCGACAGTAAGCGAGTTTGCGTGACGCTAATTGATGCTTACACAAATTAATTATTTTTACGTTTAACCGTATGTTGGCATCGCTTAGCTTCATGCAAAACCATTCAACCCACTTACAACTGCTTAAAACTGCCTTAATTACCGTCTCTATCAGCCACTGTTATGAACAGCAACAAAATAAACATCCTCGCCAAGTCTCGAACCCAGGAACCTGTACACCATAGTCAGAGCAATGTACCACTACACTATCTGAGCTGTAGAAATCTCGGTTGCTTTTTCAAATATATCATTCAGTGCAGGTAGTGAATAGTAGGGAGAAAACTGTGGAATCAGTCATGTTTAGTATATATAAATATACACATATAGATGTGTATGGTGACAGATAAATATGAAAAGGTATATACATCAATTACATCGCGCTATACATATGAAACAAATACATATAGAATAAATACAAAGATATTTTATATAACTATAGATGTAGATATATAAAAAGGAATTATGTACACACACACACATATGTATGTATATAATATATATATATATATACATATATATATATATATATATATACACACACACACACACACACACACATATATATATATATATATATATATATATACATATATACATATATATGTAAATACAAATAGAGAGAGAGATAAATAAATAGAGAAATATAGATAGATATATGCTTATAACATGTAGTGCAGTCAAACCTCAGCACCATACCTCTCCACCTCTTACTGCAAGAATGTTGGACAAAGGCTGTCAAAATGGGGGGACAATGGGCCAATACTAGGGACATAATGTAAGTACTGCAGTTATAAATGTAGAATGTTGCTACAATAACAGGGTTTGTGTCAGCATACATGTGCAGAAGGATGTGAGTTCTGAAACTGAAATGTATGCCATCATTTACTGACAGAAATCCTCACATCATCAGAGATTTATCAGTGAAATTAAAATAATATAATTCTGTGGAACAGACCAGAAATATGAGCAATAAACCTGGACAGTCTGAAACAATCTGAGCAGTCGAGAGGTATGCTCTGAACCCTTTAGTGCAACAAATCTGGGCAAAGCCTGACAAAGGGGGTGGGGTTAAAGCCATGAAAATGGGGACATATCTCAAATACTGCAGTAGATAGGCTGACACAGTTGATGCAGTAACACCCTCCTGTCTGTTCTAACATATATTGACTGGAATAGCACAAGTCCAAAACCCAATTACTTCCCACTAGTTAGTGACTTAAATCTTCACATCATCCCACTGATGTGTCAGAAATACACAACACTTATGGGGGCCAGGCAACAGCACATCAGACAATTATCTGGACATAACATCACATTAGGCAAACTACACTGAGCTGCTAAGCATGTCACCAAACAACGTCCACTCTACAGTCACACTGACACAACACTAACCCACATCTGCTATGGGGAACTACACATGTATTTGCAAATATATCAGGCACTACAGGGATGTAATAGCACTGAAAAACAGACACCAGTGTGACAGTGCATACCCACAACCAATTTCACCACAGTCACAGTGAAATACTGGCAAGCCAAATTAAAAGTAGAGTATAATGACTGTGTGAACAAAACCATCAGCATGTTTCCCACTCACACTCTACCCCTATATATATTGAACCAATTCACAGTGTAGTATGATGCCTGACTGTAGTATGGGACATATCTTAGTCTGCCCCTACAAACATATACTGCTGATAGAGCACCAGAAACTGGGGCAGCATGCAAAGTCAGATAGAAAACGGCCCATAAGACATACATCTACCCCCTCCCTTGTTGTTGTTTGTCTTTCGGCTTTTCTCGGTTAGGGGTTACCACAGTGAAACTCCGGTCCGCTAATGATTGGCAGTTGGTTTTTATTTTGTCGAGTTGCCCTACACAGGCAAAATAACATATTCACACTACACTGCTACACAATCCTGACAGTCTGTCACCAAATGCCAGAAATACACAGACCTCCCAGCTGTACAGATTCACACAGAATGTCCAGGCTTTGTCCTCATGTATAAGGCATCTCATACATAACTTGTCTGGCAGTCTGATACATCACTGGGACAATATTAGGAATTAAGTCAATAAATAATAATATACCATACCTATCCACGTCTTACTGCATTGCATCAGGACAGTGCCTGACATACATGGGGGACAGAGGCCCGAACACAAGGGGAGTACTGACATATTGCTGTCATAAACTGAGAAAGTAGCTGGTGTAACAGAGTTTGTTGTAACATATGTGTTCTGATGGATATGAAGTCAGTAACACGAATGGATGTTACCATTTACTGACTGCAAGCCTCAGAGTATGCTACTGATTTTCCAAACAATAAACATGTGTGAGTAACACACCAAACATGTGTCCAAACTTTGGCAGTCTGTAGATAGTCCTACAGTTGTGAGTTACATCAACCACATAACACTGTCAGACTTAAACTCACGCAGAAAAGCCATGTCCGCACAAACCCTGTCATACTAGTATTCATTTAACTTTATAACAGCAATACTCACATTCTGTCCATATGTCTGGAAAATTATCCTCATGTTTGTTGGGCTGTCTCCATAGACTTTGTTGTAAGAGGTATTTCCAAACAGCCTCTGTGAGGAACTTCTGCGATCTCGCCAACTGGTGCAGGTGCTTTGAAAGGTGCATACCAAAAAGGGTGTTGTACTCAATTTTTGGCCTAATGAGTGAAGCGTACAGGAAGGTGACAACTTCTCCTTTTCTCGAGGCAATGCCCTTACTTAAGAGATAAGCCATATAGAATGCCCTTCTTACCAGTGTAGAAACATGGTGATCAAAGGCAAGGTTGCTGTCAACCTGAGTGCCCAGATCTCTCACCACTTAGTGGATTGCCACTGATGTGCTAATTTGCAGGAACATCGCTCTTACTGAAAGGGATAATACATTTTTTCTTTTGCATTGAGTTTGAGGCCATTACTTTGGCAACAGTCATTTGCTTGTGTAAGACCTTCTTGAAGGATGTTGACATCATTTGGAGATGGTATGACTGCACCCAGTTTGCAGTCATCAGCAAACTTTGTAAGCCACAGTCCCTTGGTTTTAGCTTGTACTTTGGAGAAATAGATTCCAAACAGTAGAGGTCCCATGACCGATCCCTGTGGAACGCCACTAGTTATGGGTCTGCTGTTGGGAGTAGATTCCCCTATTTTGACTGTATGGGTTCTATCGGTGAGTTATTTCGCAACCCACCTTGCAATATAAGGGTTGATATCTAGCTGGGAGAGTTTGTAAATGATGCCTGAGTGAGGGAAAGCATCAAATCCCTTGGCTAGGTCTAAGTAGGCTGCATGCACAGACTTCCCCTCGTCCAGCGCCCTGGTGACTGTCTCGAAGAAGTCCATCAGTTTATGTAGGCATGATCTACCTTTGACAAATCCATACTGGGTGGAATCAAGTGATTGGAGATTACCTATATCTTTATTGATAAGGTCCATGATGATTCTAGGTCAGTAGAAACACCACCTTTGTGCATGGGGATAATGGTGGCTGTTTTCCATTCAGCTGGTATGAAGCCGGTGCTTAGACTGTGATTGAAAAGAGTACCCAGTGGTCATACTAATTCCTGTTTGAGCCCATGTAGGTAGCTAGGATGCAGCCTGGGTTATTATCAGGTCTCATTGATGCTGTGTTTTAGGCCTTAGATAAGGCATTTATAACCTCCTCTTTACAGATGCAAGGTAGGGGACAGGTGGTAGGGATGTCAAGAGGTATGTGTGGCGGGGACAGGGGAGTGAAGTTTTCACCAAACCTGTCAGCTAACAGGTTAGCTATGTCCACTGGCTCAGTATATGTGTTACTATTAACTACCAGTCCGGTGCAGATCTGGGCCTTACCTTTTAGGTTATGGATGTAACTAAATAATGCCTTATTGTTGTCCCTTATTGAGGAAGCTAACTTGGATTCAAAGTTTGCCTTGGAGGACTTCCAATAAATCTTATTTGCTTATTTGAGCTGAGGAGGGATTGTCTCCAGTTTAAAGCCAGCTCCTTCTTACTCTTATTCAGCAGTTTCTTCCTTTTATTGTAAAGCCTATTAATGGCGGTTGTCCACCAGGCAGATTTGCTCTCCCTTCAAGAGCTTGTTTTGGTCCTAACAGGTACTGCCGAGTTAATGCAGTTATACAGGTGCTTGTACAGGGCACTGGTGTAGAGCTCTGCATAGTTACCAGTTCTGTCTGAGGGGGTGGTGCAATGAAGCTATTTATACCATCCCATAAGAGGTTATAATCTGCTTTGGAGAAGTCTTCTAGTCTAGTTGCTGCTGGTGGGTGGGGGACAGGTGTGATAGTTTCTTCAAATGAGACTGGTTTGTCACCAGATCTCATCAAGTATTAACTCACAGTGGGGGTGCTACATTGGTCTCCCATATTTGTAAGCACCAGATCCAGGATGACGGTGCCCCTAGTGGGGGTGTCAGCCAGCTGGTCCAGGGCACTGGAGTTGAGAAAGTCGAGGAACCTTTGGGCAGGTGAGTTTGAGCACAAGTAATTCAGCCAGTCAGTGGTAGGATAGTTAAAGTCACCCAAAACCAATGTGTTCAGATGTATGTTGATAGACTCAAGTTGATCCAAATAGGCAGAGTGGGTGTCCTTGTTCATAGAAGGGGTTCTGTAGCTGACAATGACTTGAATAGGTGCCCTACCAGGGTCTATATTAGAACATCGAAGTCTTGAAACACTGAATGTTCAAATATCGACCCCTATTCAGGGAAAGCTGAAAATAGCGAAGCTGCAGAACACCGAAGTTTTTCCTACGGAAAGAATTCAGTTGGCCATTTCTGTGGCTTCGCTATTTTCAGCACTATGGTGGAAAGTTACGGGTCGGATTCAGGTACGTGTGCGATTGTGTGGACATGAGGGTTAGGGCGGGGGTTAGGTGAGTTCGGGTAAGGGCACGGGTCAGGTAAGTGTGCGATTGTGACAGACGTTAGGGTTAGGACAGGGTAGGTGAGTTAGGGTTAGGGAGCGGAAGAGGTGAGTGTGCAATAGTGATGGACGTTAGGGTTTGGGTTATGTATGTACAGTTTAGTGTAGGGTTAGATGTAGGATTTTAAGAGTATGTGTATGTGTATGGATTGCTGTTTTTTTGGTGTGCTTGTGTTGTTTGTATGTGTTTTGGAACAGCAAATCTTTTCCCCGGGGAAAAAATTTGCTGTTCTGCATGTTCGATATTTTAAGCATTCTCTGAATAGGGGTCGATTTTAGAACATTCGAAGTTCTAAAACTTCATTGTTCTAATATAGACCCGTCCTACCAACAGTTAATTGCACCTGAAGTATCTCTAGTGCATCATACTGTTTCACCAATCTGGAGGTGTATTTATCTTGGATGAATATTGATACACCACCTCCTTTAGTTTTCTTGCCTTCTGATGGAGGTCTGAACATGGGGAAGGAGGTGTAACCCAGTATGACTGAGGTGCTTTCCACAGCCTTGAAACAGGTCTCCATGACTGAACAAATGTCTGCATCCTGCAGGGAGAGGACTGCTTCCAGTAAGTGCAGTTTCATGTTAAGACTCCAAGCGTTTAGCAGCATGACCTTGAGGTTGCTTGGAGTTTTATCCTTGTGACACTGCCTGAAAAAGGCACTATGGGTGTGGCAAGACCCTTAGCCAAAAGACAAAATCCCAGGGGTGATTGATGAAGACTGGCAAAGCATCGAGGTCTGTCAATCATGTCACCCCACGCTGACACATACTGGATCCCTTTAGAATGACACCAAAAACTAAGCCAATTATTGAAGCCAATCATTTTCTACTTGTACTGAGGCATCACTCTAGGTTAAGGTAAAATGCTGCTAAAGACTAGGGACATATCTGCCTAGGACACATAGTCCGAGAGCTGACTCATGTCTCTCTTCATATAGTACAGAGAGGTATGTCTCAAGTCATTCACACCAACATGGACTACAAAGGAGTCATAACAGTAGCTATTGTTGACAGACTTGAGCGCATTTGTGATATGGGAGATCCTGGCACCTGACAGACAGTTGACTGTGACCTTTTCCTCTTCCAGCCTGGCGAGAGGGACATCTGTGTGTCTCATGGTAGAGTCACCTATAACTAATATGTTAGGTTTAGTATTTAGCCTTATGGGCTTGACAGGTGAGACAGTGGTGCATGAGCTATTGTATGGATTGTATCCTGTAGAGGAAGTATTATTTGTAGCATGTTTGTGTTTGTGTTTGGGAGGTCTCTGGTGTTTAGGTAGCTTTCTGGTGAGGACCTCGGCATATGTAGGTATGTGTGATGTGGATTTGGGTGAAGCAGGTGATGAGGTATGCATGCTGACAATCTGCTCAGTGTCAGGTACTGACTGGCATGTGAGAGAGCATGGATTCAATGATTTTAATAAAGTTGCATGTCTCACATTTTGAGTTTGTTTGAACTACAAGTAAGGGGTAGTCTGTGTACATGAGGCAATTGCTACACTGCCTCAGGATGCCCATGTCAACTAAGCTGGCTGGAGAAATTGTGGAAAGTTGTCCATCCATACTGTTAAGTAAATGTATATGGTCAGAAACAGGAATATGGCAGGAAAAGGGATCACACGTAAGGATAACTAGTGGGCAAGGTGTATTAGTACCTCAGAAGCTTGGCTTAGTGCTACACTAGTCAGTAGAGCAGGGCCTCAAAAAACCTCTTCAGGCTAATATCACAATTAGTGCTTACACAGCTTCACTAGTAATACCTCTTTGCCAAAAATGTGCTAAAGATAAGGACTACACTAATGGGACACAGCTGTATCTACGGGAAAAAATGTCAAAATTATCTTATGGTGCACAATTATGGGGCAGTGGGTGGTGATGAGTGATATGCAAACAAGCAGAAACCCACTCAAAGGAGGGGCTTAAATACCAGAAGGTTAAAACATAAAAAAATTTTAAAAAGATCAAAAGTACCAATGAGTTGCTTACTCCAAGCCCTAGACCAGCCAACCTTTACCAGCTAGGTATCAATCAACACAATCCTCTCATTAGAGTGCAGAAGGGCCCCTTCCAATCCAAGATGGCCTGGAAAATGTGCTGAGAACAAACAACCTCTACAAACAAACGGGTTCAGATGCAGCAAACCTGTATATGGACTATGCTACAGCTACTAGCTACACTAGTTTAGGCTAAACACACTAAAGAAATGTTTACTACAGCAGAAAAATAGCAGTGAGACACTAAATAAATGTTTTAAACACCAAAAAAGAGCAAAGAGACTATAAAGAATGCTTTTAACTGCAAACAATTCACTTATATAACCCACTCCTTGGGGAGAAATCAAAACAAGCAAACAGATGCTTTGCAAACACAGAAAATTTCGAGTAAATACTTTACAAACAGTGAAAATAGCAAAAACCTTTGCAAACAGTGAAAACAGTAACAGAAGGCAATTTAACAGGCCCAGTATGGCAGACAATTGCAGCACAACAGTACAGATTCATTTATAATAATAAAATACAGTAAAAAGTAGGCAATAAAAAGTGCAACAAACAGTATAAATAAGCAATAAATAGTAAAAATAATAAAGTAAACAGGCAACTTATGGTTTTTAGGAAGCTCAGAGGCCTCTAGTCATCTGGTATCTCAGCACGAATACATTTCTGGAAAACCCATTTGTAAGAAATCATAATATTTTCAAAGAGATTGAGAAACCTCACAGTCTTCCCACTTAAGAAAAAGTGATTCACCCTGGAAAGAGTCTCACAGAAAGAATCCTTCAAATGAACTATCAATACCTCATTTTCCTCTGAATACAAATCAGAAATGTTGTTGTTGTGTCTTTCGGCTTTTCCCGGTCAGGGGTCTCCACAGCGGAACTCCGGTCCGCTAATGATTGGCAGTAGATTTTTACGTGCCGAGTTGCCGGCCCTGATGCACAACCTTCAACTGAGGTACGCGCATTCACGCATGTCTCCACACAGAAGATGCTCTAGCTGAAAATCAAACAGGGCAACATCTTACTGTGAGGCGACAACGCTACTGCAGCACCACCACCGCAGTACAAATCAGAAATGTATGAAGATAAAACTGCATCTTTCTCTTCACAGTCCCCTATACTTTCAATCTTTTGAATATCTTCAGGAAAATAGGAATTCCTTTTAGTCTTACCAGAAACAGATGTAAAAGAAAGGTTAATAGCCTGCACTATACCCTGAGCTAAGCCTAATAGATTACTCTTCAGAGTAACTGAAACAGGGACTACAAATGTTTAGTTTTCTGTTTCTTTTTGCTAAGAATTTCTAAGTGAACTGACCCACTATTGCCAGGAATAACCTCCCTAGGATTTGACATAGCATTCTGGCTAAACAGAAACAGTTTCCCTGCCCCTTCTCCCAGGATTGACAACTGTGGCTCTCCACTCCCTGCTAAAGGCATTCTAACAGCTGAAGAGGACATATCTAACCCTCAGTTTAAGGTGGCTGTAGGGACTTACACCAGAGATATCTGATGAAAACGATGAGTGGCTCGATGAACCAGCTTTGCCTACAGCTGAGTCACTCACCTATGGCTCAGTCCATCTGCCAGCCTGCTGTAGTAGCAAAGGCTACTTAGCAATCATTTGCCTTTTGTGGCTGGAACAGGTAAATTTTTTCATGGTCAAGCTGAAAATGTCTGATTCCCAGGGAGACTTGGCAACAATAAATGGTGAAACAGATAAGAAGGAAAAAAAGTAACTTTTTCCCAGGGAAAAAAAAACACAGTAAAAAACACTTTAAATACTGAACACAATACCTGCCCAGTAAAGTGAATAACAAGGGTTTCCCTACAAAAAAGTAGTTTTAAATAACATTTAACAACTTTTTATCTCAAAAGTAAAAAAACTGATGCCCCCATTTAAAAGTGTACTAAATTTACACAACAGTCAATAAAATCACTTATTTTTTCAAGCTTAAAAGTTAATCTTTTACAGAAAAAGTACGGTTTTCTGTGATGAAATGTAAAGTGGAAGATTTTTTTTCCCAGAAGGAAACTTATCGGCCCAGCAATGGAGCAGCATTAGCTGAGCATTAATCCTTGAAAGCCTGCAGCAGAGCACTCACTTTGGTGGCAGGAAAGCTCCAAAGGGCTCTGCACCTAAACCTGACCAGTACATTGTTCCATGGTCAAGACAAAATATTTCCTAATTCCTGGGGAAACTTGGCAACAATAGTCAATAAACAGATAATATGTAATCTCTCTCAATCTCAGGTGGGCTGCATTGACCACATACATTTGGTGAACACCTGGGTGAGGCTGTGATGAGCCCAAAGGAAAGAGCTCATTGGGACTTAGCCAGAATTGGAAGCAAATCCTGGACTCCATGGCAATTTTTTATGTGGAGGTAAGCATCCTGAAAGTCAACCGAGCACATCCAGTCATCTTCCCATAAACTAGGAATAGGAACTGCACTGTGACCACCCAAAATTGAGTCTTTTTTTACATACTCATTTTGGCCATATAAGTCTAGAGTGGGCCTGAGGTCCTTTGCCTTTTTGGTAACTAAAAATAATCTGATAAAGACTCTGGACACTTTATGGTCTGGTGGGTGCTCTTGGGTGGCTGCTTTTTAGAACAGTTATGCAATCTCCTTCACCACTGCCCACTTCTGGTGGGGTAATACATCTGGAAAAAGCAGAAATGACATTTTCGGGGGTTCTCAAGAAGGGCGCTACATAGACTCTGGATATTATGCTCTTCACCCAGTTGTTCTGTCTGATGGCCACCCACAAGTCTGGGTAAACAGATAGCCTACCCCTCACTGCCTCCAGAGAGGACTAGTAAGGCAACCCTTCAGTAATATTGAGGCTGATTCCAAAAGGAAGGACTTCTGAAGAACCAATACCACGGATCTCCCTCTGCCCCTATGCAGTGTCTGTTGAAGGTGACTCATTTGCCATGGTTGCCCATATTTGAACAGGAGCTGTACAGAAAGTGCTAGATTTTTTTAGATCAGAAGGTGTTTGGTTCCTAGAATTAGATTGGGGGGGGGGGGGGGCTTTGCAATGCATACTCCTAAGGCAGACAACTCACTCTTCAGAAGGATCCATCATAAGAAATGCTAAAGAAGGACATACTGTCCATAAAGTCACATAAATGGAACCAGCCATAGTGCTTCATGGTTACCCCTGTCCTTGCCACCCTAATGCTCTGTCCACAGCATTATGTAAGCCCTAATGGAGAGGCTGGAAATAATCAACATAACAGCCACTTGAGACTTGAGCTGCATATGAGTGGTATGTCTTTTTCAAAGAGTCTACCATCTGCTCAGCTGGGTCTCTTTGGAATCTGGTCATAAGGGATAGGTAGTTTAATGTTCAGACTGAGAATGTGACTGTAGCATAAACTTGCTTCCCTGGGCGGTCCATCTTCCTAGACTCCTTGTCAGAAGGCCGGACGATCAGTCTCTCATTCGACAGTTCCTTCCGTGTGGCTGCTGCCAAAATACTGCAGTCCACCATAGGCTGTTTGCTTCAGTGCAGACTACCCTTAGGTAAGCAAAGAACTTTATCTGGCTTCATAGCGATGCTTTTGGCAATGTTGGGTTCCCACTATGTCCCTCATATCACTGGTGGGAGGGATAACCTAGGAGGTAAAGGGGCAGATCTGAAGGCCTCACAAAGAATTTCTCATCCAGGGAAAGTGGGGTTAGTGAGCCAAGTACCCATCCACAAGATTACTTCTAAGAATTCACCAAACCTGGTGTCTTTAGGATGGGACCATGGACAGTCTTCCTCTTCACTGTGGTCAGTATCAGGTGTAAAAGACTCACTGGCAGAGTCTGTGTCACTCATTTTACTTACGTGCTTTTAAGGGGGACTTGTCTGTAGCATCCAGACTCATGGTGCACCTGATGCTGTAAAGTTTTGAGATCCTTAGAAATGCTTTGTCTCAGGAATGGATGGTTCAAAGGTACAGACTGAAAGTTACAGAGGGATGAAGCCTAAAGCCAGTAAGGCTTCTTCTCACTCCACCATTGGTCAGGATATAATACTATCAAAGAAGTGAAAAGCTGATGTGGAATACACTGGCACTGTAGACATCCACTTCAGTACCATACCAACCTCAGCAGATATTGATGTTGATAGTCCTGAGCACGAAACCACCAATCAAAAGGTCCTGAAGGCTGCAATATTGAGATCAGGGCCTACACCTCAAACAACAAGGACCTTAGCACCAAACAGGGTGCTGAATGAGTTGGCAGAAGAGGGAACCAATGGCTCTGTATCAAGAAGTGAGCTCTGAGATACAGTTGACTCTGAGGGGATCAAAGTTGAGTGCATCATATAAATGTGCATTTGACACCAAGGAATCCAGTCCCACTGATGCAGAAGGAAAACACGCCAGAAAAGACAACAGCTCTGATGCCTCCAATATCAACACCCATCCCAGGAAGAAGCTACCCTGGAGGAAGACCAAGGGCCAACCTGATGCATGTTAGAAACAGGGGGAGTGGCATGACGCCCATTTCAAGTCTGAGTCTTAAAGACTGTCATTGTCCAGTCTCAAATAATGCCATAAGAACTGCAGACAAATCTAGAAGACCTAAGAGAAGTGAATGAAAGAGGTTGGAAGGGAAGACATCTGTAAAGCTCCCACTCAAAAAAGGAACTACTGGCAGTCCTTTTGTTTGCAGTGATCCAAAGTTATAATCCTTTCTGTCTGGGAATTTCCTGGTGCTAGAGAAGCAAGAGGTTTGAAAGACAGGCAGTACGAAAGTAATCTGGACAGGGAATTTTAGAAACAGGAGAAGACTTGGGGAAACATCCCCCACTCTACTCTTTTCTTTTGGTGAGCTGTATATGATAAAAGACCCTTCAGAATTAATTTGTTCTTTCAGTCCTGTATGGCACTAGGGCCAAAGCCATTACAAGTGTCACAGGAGGCCTCGGTTTTCCAGCCCTGGACATGCCACATACAATTTGTGGGTATCCTGGGATGGAATTATGTGTCCTTAATAGGCTCATTTCCTGAAGCTCTTACTTATGGAAGGTTAGGCAAGAGGCCACCAGAAAGAAACTACCCAAAGTAGCTACCAAGCAGGCAAGCCCAATGACAAAAAAAAAAAAAATAGTGCAATTGCAATTGCTTTATGTGTTACACAATTAACAATTAGCAAATCTAACCATTATAAAAATATAACAACAAGTATAGAAACAGCTGGAAAGTTTTGGCTAGGACCAAAAGAAATGGCTAGTAATGAGAATGGAAGAAAGATTTTTTTTAATGCTAAATAGAAGGAGAAAAGTGGGAAAAAATGACAGAAATGTAGTGAGACTATGCCTGTTATTAGTGTTTATGAACCTGATTGAAAAGTGCTGTGGAAATCTGATTGCTATAGTGGCAAATGAGATCCGAGGACTATGTGAGACAGTAGCATAAGGGTAGTAGGTACAGAGCTTGTGTGCTTGGAGTGGTGTCTGATTGCTGTGTCAGATCTGCCTAATGGTGGTATTTGACATCAGTGAAAGTGGACGGACAGGATAATGTAAGATCAGATCATACCAAAATATTCAGGTTAGCAAACAAAAATCCCATGAATATTTCTGCAGTCATTCTTAGGAACGGGCCTGGTGAAGGGCTTTACCTGAAAGTGCTTACTTGTTTCTGTTATGTTATTAAAGAAGCTATTATTTTATCCATCAGCCTGGTGGTTCGGTGCTTTCTTATTTAGATCATTCTGAAGAATGTCCAAGGAGCCATCAGTTATCTACATTACTGAAGATTTATGATGGATTACATGATACTCCCACTTCAGTCTACCATCACCAAGTATGCAGAACAAAAAGGTCTCAAAGTAGCTTTGAAAGGAGATGGGGTACAAAAAGAAAAGAAAGCTGCAGATTTGAAAAAAGGGAAGTCATTAAGTGCATGTACTATGTAGACAGAAAGGACTAACATAACTGCATGATACTGTACAGACACTCGTGCTGATGTTTTTTTCTATAACAGCATTTATATTACACTTTTACATAAGTACACTCTGCCATTAGGGATATTACATTTAAAAGGTATAACACACCCCAGGATTCAATAAAGTTCCATGCAAGAATAAACTATTCTTGCATGGAATGAATGATGTCCGTGCAGCACAGCAGCGCGCCTTGCATATTCATGAAGGCTCGCTACTGTAACACCTACATGGATACAATCCGTGAACAAGTGCAGGGGGCATGTTATAGCAGTGCACGCACACGTAACATGCCCCCTTCACTCAGAAAGTGCCGTTATGGAACTGTTAAAAGTAAATAAAGAGTTGTATGTGGATATACTGCACAACTGTGCAGACATCTGCAGAATGCATACCACAGACATCCATCTGGAGCATGTCTCCCCTGGCCTATGCTGAAAATTGACTCCATCCTAGTCAGACTTTCCTGGTCAACAAATGTTAAATAAAAAAAAATAAATAAATGTACAAAGTTATCAGTGACATGCTTGAGTTTCCAGACTTCATACACCTCAAAAAATACATGCTAACACAAAACCCGTTATCCTATGCACTTTTAAAGTGCTAAAATCATCCCTAGTTTTGTGCCCTTGTTCCCCCATTACGTTTGGATTTGTCCAGATTTCATGGTGAAAGAGGTTGGAGGTATATGCATACCACTAAAGTAAGACAAAGTTCAAATTCCATTTAAATCCCCCCCCCTTTTTTTATTTATTTTTTTATTAACCCATTAGGGAAACCACCATAAAAAATTTTGCCAAAGCCAGCTTCACGCTTCTTAAGACAGAAGTGGCAAACTTCACAACACCCATGCAGACGGACAGCAGAGGTACGACTGCTGAATCCTACACAAATGCACTTTATAAGCACTTACATGAGTGCATGGATCATGCAATCCCTAACAGAACCAAGATGTTATCCTCCATAAAAAGGAAACCAATCTAGTGGTCCCCTGCCATAAACAAACTCTACAACAGAAGAAAGAAACTGTTGCAAAAAAGAGTAAAATCCCATGATTGGAGGAACTCCCTGGTCAGCCTCAGTAAAAAGCTGAGATCCCTCATAAAATCCTCCAAAGCTAGTTACGAAAACAAAATCGCCACTGATTCTAAAGACAACCACAAAGCATTCTATAGCCAAGTCAAAAATCTCAATGGCAACACTCAGATCTGCTCTGAGTTACAGCACAATGGCACTAAATATACAGAACCAACTGATATTGCCAACATCCTGGCAGATAGGTTCATTGCTAACTTTACCCCCCTCTCACCCCCTAAAGGGCCCATCTCTATACCGGAAGAATGCAAAGTTCCTGTAATCACGGCTGTACAGGTAAAAAACACACTCTCCGAAGCCAAGAACACAGCATCCATGGGACCTGACAACATCCCAGGCTGTGTTCTACACGAATTACAGAACGAACTGGCACCCCACCTAAGTACCATGTTCAATCATAGCCTCACCTCAGGCTTTGTGTACACTGAAGGGCGCACACCAACGGTTATCCCACTCCACAAAGGGGGAGCCACCACAGACTCCAGGAACTACCTCCCCATTAGCCTGACGACCCTGGTCTGCAAGGCTATGGAACATATCATCATGGAACTTATAAACAATGACATTGGTAATCTCCAAACTCTGGACCCCACCCAGTTTGGGTTTGTAAAAGGCAGATCATGTCTCCTAAACCTGATAAGACTTCTTTGAAGAGGTCACCAAAGCCATAGATGAGCGTAAAGTGGTTCACACAGCCTATCTAGAACTTGCCAAGGCTTTCAACACCATCCCCCGCTCAGGAATTATAGATAAAGTCACTAAACTAGGTATAAATCCCTATGTCACAAGATGGGTTGCCAACTGGCTCACTGACAGAACCCATACTGTGAAAGTGGCAGACTCCAAATCCGACTTCAGACCAGTGAGAAGTGGAGTACCACAGGGTTCAGTCCTGGGTCTTCTCCTGTTTGGTATCTACTTCTCAGAAGTACAGGCTAACACAGAAGGTCTTTGGCTAACGAAGTTTGCAGATGACCAGCTGCCATAATCAAAACTCCTAATGATGTGGACATCCTACAAAAGGGCCTCACTGAGACAGATGCCTGGTGTCAAAGCCATGGCCTCAAGCTCAATGCCAAAGAGTGTATTGTCATCCCTTTTGGTAAAAACTCTGTACTCATGAACTACCACATAGGCAGTAGTCTATTTAACACCGAAGGTGTGATAAGAAACCTTGGAACACAGGTGGATAATGGTCTCTCCTTTGATAATCACATCACCACAGTAGTCAGGAAATCCTTCTACGTGGCATACCTCATCACAAAAGGTTTCTCATCCTGGAAAAAAGAGGTCATTGTTCCCCTCTACTCGTCACTCATTAGACCCATTATAGACTATAACACCCCTTTTGGTATGTACCTCACAAGATATCTACAACAACTAGAAAGGCCGCAGAAACACCTCACAAAGAGGATTACTGACCTCAAACAGATGCCCTACTCAGACTGTCTCAAAAAACTCCAGCTTTACTCCGTGGCATATCGCCTACTCAGAGGCGATCTCTGCCTAACATACAAAGCTATGTCAAACCCAGAGCTGTTACCTATGCTCCACTTAAAGAAATCCCAATCCCTCTGAGCTACACGCTCTAGGGACCTAAACCTTGTCACCACAATAAACAGAACATGCTGGAGGGATAGATTCCTGTTCCAGAGACTTTCCATTCACTGGAACAAACTACCTATCTATATCAAACAAAGCTCCTCATTAGCACTCTTCAAGAAAAATCTTGATGATTGGATTGGAGATAGGAAATTCACCCTGGGGGATCACTTCTGTGGCTCTACTCAACAGGGGCACAGGAAAATAATTTTCTTGGGTGGCGAAACCCAGGGTACCTTTTTGGCTTGGCTTATACAGGACTTAGGACCAATGGCCTAGTACCTCCTATGAACCTCTTAACCTAAGTAAAGTTTAAGTGTCGCGTTGCGCAGCTGAGCTTAGCATAGCTGAAATATCCGAGTAAGCTAAACAGAAATATATGAGTGAAATACGTAAGCCGAAAAAGCGTAGTGGTTAGAACTTCCACTTTGCATGCAGGCATTCATGGTTCGAGCCCCAGTGAAGTCTGTTTACTTTTAAATGTAAAAGTAGCTGTAAAAGTGATATGTTTTAATAAATGAGGTAGTAAATAATATTTATCACCCAGGGTAGTGTATCAGGTCCAAAAATGTGGTGTCAGTCCAGAAAAGATGTGAAAGCCTGATATAAACACAAGTGCCCCATGCAGTACAGTAACATAAGAACAAATGTAATGAAAGCACATAGGGGGATGTCAGGGAAAGTAAACATAAAATTATAATATGTCAGTAATGATGAACAATCCCATAAAGCTGATAGTCTACAAAATAAAATTTGAGCAATGCTAAGCAATGCACAGCTATGCTGACTGGGTGTAAGCATTGCTTAAATATGAATGGTAAGCAATTAGTAGACCAGCTAAGTGGATTTGCCCATTCGTAAGCAGTGCTCTGACCATGTAAGCACTGCCAACCTTCGCTAAGCGGGTTTGTGCGGCAATTAGCTCAGCATATTTAAAATGATCCAATGATGGCATAGGGTGGGAATTCAGTCTTATTTAAACCCCGTAGGTGGGAATTCAGCCCATAACCCATTGTAGCTCATCAATGCAGGCACCATGGGTGGAGTAGGTGAAGCATCGTGGTTTCAGGTGCAGCGTTGGGCATTCAAGAATCCAGCATCATGGTCGTACTCCTTGTAAAAGACCGCGAAGTGAGACTGCTGCAGGGCCAGTAGCAGGGCTCCCAGTACAAAGCAGAGGCCTGGGACGGTCTTGCATGTGAGCTCACCAGTGCTGCTGGCATCCTTTGGACTGGTGAGCAAGTCTGGCACCATTCTGCTGACCTCAAACATAGGAAGAGGGATCTCTTGGACCAGTGGATCTAAGATGCTCAGACACAGAATGCCCTAGCTGTGTGTGAGTATCAGTATCAAGTACTGTTTAACGAAAACTCCAGCCTGTGTATATGATGGATAGGTATGCATAAATGTTTCTCTATCTCCTGTACAGCTGCCAATGAGAGGGCCGTGAATGTGGACATGCATGCCAGCAGGTTGTTAAGGCTGCGTCACAAGGCTGGTGAGTAGAAATCTAGCTTGCAGTATTCTGGGCAAATAAAGAGAAAGGAGTAGACTGTCACCTGTCATTATTTCAAAATGTGTATTGCTGGTACTGAATAAATGACAAATTAGCATATTACAACTGATCTACAGGATATATATCAATAAAAGTGTCAGTAGTTGTAAATAAAACTGAAAACCCCAGACTGTTGTGTTTACTTTGCTATTTGGTGCTATCAGTCTATAAATTTGTATATTTTCTGCACAGCAACTATGGCTCTGAAAGCATTAAATAAATGTGGCTCATCTAACAAAGATTGTGGTGTGTTAAAAAGGGAGATTAACTATATGAAAAGTTCCATGCACCAAGAATTGATCTCTGAATAGTAAGGTTGTGTTAATGAGAAGTTATGTACCTACCATAACGTTCCATGTTAGTTGTCTTCTCTCGCCTTCTTTCTTGCTAGATGGGTTCGGAGCCGATCCTCGGCTCCGACTCGGCCACTTACTAAAGCTCGAGAGCTAATTTTACCGGCTTGAGGCAACCCTATATCCCATGATGCTAGGCGATAACTACCCAGATCTCGTTTGGTAGCTAAAGAAAAATTATGCAATATAGTCCTCCAACTGGAGAGGAGGAGGAAAAAGGGAATAATCCCGCCAAAGAAACCAATCTAATCTAGTGACACTAGTAAGCTATTTGGCTGGAAATGCTAGATTAGGACTCTTCAAGGAAGAGGAACAATCTTCTCGGTCTGTCCAGACTAGGGGGATGGTGGGCGGGACGCAAGAAAGAAGGCAAGAGAAGACAACTAACATGGAACGTTATGGTAGGTACATAACTTCTCAATGTTAAGTTGTCAATCTCGCCTTCATTCTTGCTGGATGGGACTGCGTCCCTAGCACCTTTATCCTGGGTGTCTCAATGGAACAGACTCTTGAGAACGGTGGAACCAAACTTTGCCCTGTTCCTGGAGGCCAAGTCCAATTTGTAATGCGAAACAAAGGTATGAGGAGAGGCCCATGTGGCTGCTGCACAAATACTGTCTATGGGTAGTCTAGCTTGAAAAGCTGTAGATGTAGCTAGTGCTCTAGTTGAATGGGCTTTTAGCCTAGAAGTCAACTCTCTACCTCTGAGTTGATAAATACATGTAATCACAGAAGACAGCCACCTAGATAGGGTTACCTTAGATACCGGAAGGCCTTTCCTGTTCTCTGCATACGATAAAAACAGTTGATCAGATTTCCTGATTTGTTTGGTTCTGTCCAAATAATATCGGAGCTGGCAATGAACATCCAGATAATGTAATTTTTGCTCCGCTCTATTAGTATAATTTGGGGAAAAAACTGTGAGATCAATAGATTGATTTAAGTTTGTCTGCGATGCCACCTTGGGTAAGAAAGACGGATTAGTCCTTAGAGAAACTCTGTCTTTGTGGAAGATTAAGTAGGGAGGGCGAATGCAGAGGGCATGAAGCTCAGATACTCTCCTAGCAGAAGTAATGGTGACTAGGAAGAGTATCTTCCAGGAAAGAAATTTCAATGAACAGGAAGCCGCAGGTTCAAAGGGGGGAAGAATCAAGGATGTTAAGACTAAATTTAGATACCACTGTGGTGGAGGGTCTTTGATCGGAGGCTTAAGTAAAAATACACCTCTAAGGAATGCCTTGCAAAGCTTATGGGACATGATGTTGCGGTCCGACAAGCCTATATGAAAATTTGAAATGGCTGCCAACTGAACTTTTACTGTGGAGGAAGAAGATTCTGAGTGAAAAATTTCAGCTAGGAAGTCCAAGACCGAATGAATCGGAGCAGTAAAGGGATCTATATTCCTAGCTTTTGCCCAGAAGGAGAAACGTTGCCATTTACTAGTGTAAATCCTTCTGGTGTAAGATTTAAGGGAAGCTACTATGATATCCCATCAATAAGAAATCATAGGAAGCCTGGCTAGGGACGGAAGTGGAGCAACCAAGCAGTGAGGTTGAGAGAAGGTATGGATTGGTGCAGCTGCCCCGACTGGTGGGTCAGAAGATCTGGAACTGGGTCCAGATGCCAAGGCTGTACCAAAAGATAACGATGCAGGAACGGAAACCATATCTGTTGAGGCCAATAAGGGGCAATGAGAATCATCTTGGCTCTCAAGGCGGTTGCTTTCTGAATTACTTGTGGTATTAGAGAAAAAGGTGGAAAGGCATAGAGAAGTCCCCAGGGCCAATCTTGGACTAGAGCGTCTCTGGGGGGATGGCCTGGAAGGGGGAAGAGGGGGAAGAAGTCGGGGCATTTGCTGTTTTGAGGCGTAGCAAAAAGATCGCAGCAAGGAAGGCCCCACTTCCGAAAAATCTCTTCCGTCACAGATTGTTTGAGAGACCACTCGTGAGGCATGAGAATAGCTCTGCTCAGCCTGTCCGCTATGATGTTGGACTTCCCGGGGATATGCGTTGCTATCAGAAACCGCTGAGAAGAGATTGCCCACTGCCAAAGTCTGAGTGCCTCTCGACACAGGGGATAGGACTTGGTTCCGCCCTGCTTGTTGATATACCACACTACGGACATATTGTCCATTTGGATTGCAATAGTCCCCAGGAGAAGAGAGTCGTGGAGGGCTTGCAACGTTAAAAGCACTGCTCTCATCTCCAGGACATTTATATGCAGGTGGCATTCGAAAGGTTGCCAATGCCATGGACCATCCTGCCCTGAAAATGCCCCCCCCCCCGATCAGGGAGGAGTCCGATGTAACCGTGGCGACCCGGGCGGGAGGAACAAAGGGTCTGCCTTGATGGACTTGAGGGGACAATATCCACCAGGACAGATGCCTTTTGCAAGCTGGAGTTATCATGATCTTGTGATGCATAGGGAGTCGTTGAAAAGAACATTGGGCGAAAAGCATCCACTGTAGGAGACACATGTAAAAGCGGGCAAGGGGGAGAAGAGTTATAGTGGCCACCATAAGACCCAATACTTTCAGGACATACCTAGCCTGAACTTTGTCGCTCTGAAGAAGAACATGGATGTGGTTTTGAATATCTAAGACCCTTTGATCTGTTAACTTTGCTAAAAGTTGTACGGTGTCCAAATTGGCGCCTATAAAGGTAATAGACTGACAAGGCGACAAGGCAGATTTTTCGAAATTTATAGAGATTCCTAGCCCTCTGCAAATGTGAATGGTGTAATCTCTGGCTTGGAGAAGTTGATGCCTGGTGGTGGCAGTGAGGAGCCAGTCGTCTAGATATGGAAACACCTGGAATCCTTGACATCTTAGGTGAGCCGTAACCACTGCCATACATATGGTGAACACTCTGGGGGCTGTAGTGAGACCAAAGGGCAGGGCTCTGAATTGGTAGTGACTGGCTCCCAGCCGAAAGTGGAGAAACCTTCTGGAGCGCCTGTGAATTTTGATGTGATAGTACGCATCCTGAAGGTCCGCTGAGCACATCCAATTGTCCTTGCCCAGAAAGGGTAGAATGGACTGTAGTGTGACCATCCGGAATCTTGTTCTCTTTACAAACTTGTTTAGTTTGCTGAGATCTAATATTGGTCTCCAGTCCCCTGTCTTTTTTGGTACTAAAAAGAACCTTGAGTATATTCCGGATCCTAGTTGGTCTGCTGGGACTGGCTGGATGGTTCTTTTTGCTAGCAGCTTTGATATCTCTGGTACTGCTAGTTCCCTTAGACCGGGTGGAACGTCTGGAATGGTTCCCTTTTGCTGAATTGGGGTTTGGATAAAGGGAATTTTGTAACCCTCGGATATGATCGACTGTACCTATTTGTCTTGAGTAAGGGAAAGCCAGGCTTTTGGGTACAGCGACAATCTTCCCCCGACTGCCTCTGAAGGTGGACAATCGGGCAACATCTCAGGGATGCTGGAAGGGTTTGTCAGAGAGAGGCTCCCTGCTACCCTGATTCTGCGGACCCCCTCTGCCCCTAGGGCGGCATCTGTTGTTGTTACCCCCTCTGCCTCTGGGGGTAAACTGACCTCGTGCATCAGGCGTGACTCCTTGAGATTTGCGGAACCACATTTTCCCACCCTTCTGACCCTTGGGGTAAGGTCTTGAAGGGGTGGAGAAACGGACTCCTACGGCAGAAAGAGTCTTGCCATCTTGTTCGCATCTGGTCAAGGTGTCTTTCACTTGAGGTCCGAACAAGGTCGAACCATCAAAAGGAGAATTTGGGAAGGACGCCTTGAAGGGGTCTGCAAAATTACAAAGCCGCATCCAGGCGTGACGCCTTAATGCCACTCCTGTGCCTGCGGCCCTACTTGCTCCATCGGCTGCATATGAAATGAGCCGCATGGAGGAGTTAACAATAGAGTTTAGGGCTCCTAGCAGTGAGTTAATTTTATCCTGGGACCCAGCAGCTGACGGATCCTGTAAAACTTCTCCCAACTCTTTGAGAACATCTCTCTGAAGGCGGGTGAAGTGACACAAGTAGTTCAGCGACCGCATGGCAAAGGTCGCTGAAGAAAACATCTGCTTACCGTACCTATCCATAGTCCTAGAATCCTTGTTAGGAGGATGGATAGGTACTGAAGGATTGGCTAGTTCCTTCTTGGTGGCTGCAGCCACCACCATGGCATCAACCGGGACACCTTTTGCCAAAAATTGCCTATCAGGTGGGGCCGTAATGAATTTAGAAGGCCTCCGAGGAGTGGGTTCCACGAATCCGGGGCCGTCCATGCCTTCCGAGCCACCACATCCATAAGGGGGTCGAAAGGCGGAGACACCCAGGAGGTGGAGGGTCGAGAACCAAACTCCTCCAGGTAAACCGACTCGTCCTCGGAAGGATTAAGGGAAGGCCAGTTCCCCCTCTGCTTAAGGATTTCAAGGATGTCTGAGAAAGAGACATCCTCAGAGGGGGACCTTGGGGATCCCTCCGACTCATCCAAGTCGGTATCGGATGTAATAGACTCGGGGGAGTCTAGATGTTTCCTCTTACATGTCCTCTTATGCGGAGGCTCACCTGACGGGTCAGGAGAAGCCTCGGAAGAGGAAGATATTCCCAGTGGGGAAACTTGAGGAGTTGGATCTCTGGGCCCGGGAGCAAGAGAGTGGGAAGAGACGTCAGCAGGCACTGTAGTGGGAGGAGCTGATGGACCGTTGACTATGCTCTGGGGCTAGTACACTCCTCATCACCTCGAAGGCACCCCTATCAGAGAGGCCAGAGGGCTCCCGCTCCGAAGAGATAGGAACCCCAGGCCGCACTGACAGGGATGGCTCCGAGGTCGATGTCGGGGCCGAGCTCACCAGTGCCGACGCTCCGAGAGGGAGAATGGGATCGGACAAGGGTCCAATGCCACTCGCCCCCTCGGAGCCAGCAAGAGAGACCAGACGCCCGGATCCCTCCAATGAAGGCATCAAGGAGGAGATCGGAGCAGAGGACGACGGAGCCGAAGGGGGAGGTATTGGCTCCGATGCCACAACAGTCATGGTTCAGAGGAGCTCCGGCTCCGAACTCTGTAGGAGAGTCGAAGGAGGAATAATAGGTGGATGTGTAATACCTACCGTCTGATGAGACAGGCTATGGAGCATTTGGGCCAATGCCTGAGACTTTAATAGCCTACTCACCACTCTCTCAAGGTCGTGGTCAGAAAGCCTGGATGACCGAAAAGATCGGCTCTGATGGCTCCGCTCTGAGAGCAGGGGTGATCTCGGAGCCGAATGGATAGACTCCAACGAAGGGGATCTTGACCTCTTTCTGGAGGTGGGTGGAGCCAAAGGAGCCGAGGATACGTCGGCTCCAGCCGTAGCCGACCATGAGTGCAAAGATTCAGCGGTATCTGCGCTGAGTGGAGCCGATACTGGAAGCTGTGACACAGAAGGATCGGCTCCGGCTGGAGCCGATGTTGTCACAGAAGGTGAGCCAGCAGCCGACGGCTTGGGACTCGGAGCCGACGGCTTTGCTGGCTTCGAGGGCTTCCCCAGAGCAGACTTAGTCGGGGAGCTCTCGGGCTTTAACAAGCCCCTCAATATTAATTTATTTCTGCGCTCCTGCAGGACTCTTGGGCTGAATGCGTGGCACACAGAACAAGAGTCCTGCAGGTGCAGGGGTCCCAGGCAGTAAACACAAGAAGTGTGACCGTCTGTCAGAGACATTTTCTGACAGCACGAGTCACACTTCTTGAAGCCTGAGACCTTTGTGTCCTTCGACATAACAGTGTTGAGGAAGCACCAAAGTAAAAAACACACACACACAAACACCCAATCCAAATATAAAAAATAAAACAGGGATACTAACACACCCAAACACTACACAGAATCCCTGACAAGAATTAGGAAAGGGGCAGGCTTAAGGCCTAACCTAGGAGAAGGGATATATAACTGAGATAAGGGGAACCACTAACGGGGAATAGGATTTAAAATTAACCGTTACAAGTTAAAACAATAAAAGGAGTGGAACTAAGACAAAAGGGAGTGACTAAAAGTCTGAAATTTGAAAACTTACCAAGAGCCGGTAAAAACGCACCTCGCAAGCGAAAGCGGCAAACGAGATCTGGGTAGTTATCGCCTAGCATCATGGGATATAGGGTTGTCTCAAGCCGGTAAAATTAGCTCTCGAGCTTTAGTAAGTGGCCGAGTCGGAGCCGAGGATCGGCTCCGAACCCATCCAGCAAGAATGAAGGCGAGATTGACAACTTAACATCCATTGTTTCCCCAGAGTGTCATGTCAAAAAGTATGAATTCCCAGTATAAGACCTATCGGCAATACACGAATGTCAGAATTGCAAGGTCAAATTGTACAACCAAGAGAGTAGTAGGCATAAAACAGTCAAACAAGAGACAGCAGTTCCTTAATAGCTTATTGTGATGAAGCAAAAACATGTACTTTTCTGCACAAACAGCCACTGTTCGAATCCCGGGAGTGGTAGTAAGCTGTATGCATAATGTTAACCAGAAATATGTGAATATGTGTATAAACAGTCAGCTATTGTTAACAGAAACTTCCTCCACAGGTCTGACAGGTAAGAAAAGGTATATATTAGCTGTAAAAAGGCTGTACTTATACACTGTGTATAACACCCACTGTCCAACCCCAAGGCTGGAAATGACAGGAAGAGAAGTACATACACCAAGTAATCCCATCCAAGATATGTCCTTCAGTTATCATGCTGTCATGCCTAGTGGTCATTGCTGCCAACACCCAGGGTGACCATTAGAAACAAGACATAGTATGAGTGCACATATGTAACAGTGACAATGTGAATATGGGTAGAAACAGGCAGGTAGTGGTAACAGAATTTCCTCCACAGGTGAACCAGGTAAGAAAAGGTATATATATATATATATATATATATATATATATATATATATATATATATATATGTGTGTTGTAAGAAGGTTCTACTTATACATTGTGTAAAACACCCAGTGCCCAACTCCAAGGCCATAGGTAGATGAAAAGTGAGGTCATACCTGGAGAGTAAAGAGTAGATTAATGATCATTACAGTTGTGAGAAACTGAAGCCTATTTAGTTGCTAATTGGCATTCTTCTCTCTCCCCCACCCTATCCGCACCAATAATCTATACACATAAATCAATGGGTATGTTTTTCACCAAACCTACTGTTGAGACATGTTCCCTATTGTTCAAACAATTCTTAAATGTTTGAAATGTATGTTCCCTGTTAAAATATTATCATTTGTGGCCTGTTGCTATCAATGTAACCTGCATGCTGTTATAATGTCCACTGTCATTCCATATATGCATGTGTTCTGTTTGCTATGTAACTGTTCCAAACTTGTTATATGGGGTCAATTGGAACATCCATGCATGCTGTTATAACTAATCATGAAATGTGTGGTTCATGACTAACCATATTAAATATTTATATATCATATATTTTTATATTATAATCATTCTAATATTTACTAAAACCTCAACACCATAGCACGTCTGGGAAGGCAGATCCTGGCCGTGGCACACAGCCCCAACACATCTGGGACCCACCCCGGGAGCCCTTCGTCTGCTGGTCTTGCTTTACCTTCCAGAGGAAATGCCTCAGGGGATGGAGCTCGTTCCCCCAGGGAGTGGGTGCAGACAGGACACTATCACCCATACACAGGTCCAGGCTCTGGTGTGTAGGGAGCTCCAAAATAAGTTTGTAGATCAGCTACCCCAGCTTGAGGGCTGCATGGTGCATCTTAAGGGTCAGCCTGTCCCTCCTGCTCAGCCCCCAGCACAGCCACTTTTGGGGCCGTGAAGGTATAGTGGTGACTGCCTATGGCTGGGGACCTCAGTCCCACTGTAATCACTTGGGGGCTCATGTGCATCCAATTCTCAACCACCCTCCCCATCCAAAGTGTTTAACCCCCACATATGTCATATGCTGCCCCTGTCTGCTGTCTTGTCTGTATTCCTACCCATCTTACCTCCCCAATTATACTTACTATCCTTCCCCAACATCCCACTCTCACCTTAAAAAAGGGCAATCTGTTCCCCCCAAAAAATGACGCCCCATACATAGCTGTCCATTTCACACACGTGTCCACTGGACACAAGTAATCGGTCCAATTGGCCTGACAACACATTACTGTTGACCTCACCCCTATCCTTAAGGTTTGAGTGTCCAAATTTACCTCCAAATTTTGTAGAAGTGCACAGTTGTTGCTGTAGAAGAAATGGACAGCTAAGGACCTTCCCTACTCTCGTCCTGCAAATCCCTAGCTATCTTTCATCTTGTTTTTCCCTCTGCATGCCCCTTTTTTCACAACTTTCCTATTACCCCTTTTTTCTTTTCTTTTAAAGAAATTAGCCTGGGGGTAAGCGGGAGTAACTGGCAGTAAGAAGCGGTAAGCAACAGTAAGCGAGTTTGCGTGATGCTAATTGATGCCTACACAAATTAATTATTTTTATGTTTAATCATGTGTTGGCATCGCTTAGCTTCATGCAAAACCGTTCAACCCACTTACAACTGCTTAAAACTGCCTTAATTACCGTCTCTATCAGCCACTGTTATGCCCAGCATCAAAATAAACGTCCTTGCCAAGTCTCGAACCCAAGAACCTGTACACCATAGTCAGAGCAATGTATCACTACACCATCTGAGCTGTAGAAATCTCTGTTGCTTTTTCAAATATATCATTCAGTACAGGTAGTGAACAGTAGGGAGAAAACTGTGGAATCAGTCATGTTTAGTATATATAAATATACACATATAGATGTGTACAAACAACCAAACCAAAAACCACCTCCAGAGGAAGCCTTAATAGGCAAAAAAAGTAAAATGAAAAAAAGGCTTCCACCACAACGAAAAGTTCACTGAGAAGTTCTGTTAAAATGTAGGCTTTAATAAAACGAAGAAATAAAAAGCACAAATTGTGCTGTTCAAGTTGCAGGTCAAACAGGATAAGCGCTTTCAGTTAAAAAACCTTCTTCAGATCCTAGTGTGTAGACCTGACTTACTGCTGTTAAATAAAGATCCTTAATTGCTCAACCAATCACATACAGCAATCAGATGCACGCCTTCCTTAAGCCTCCATTTCATTTCTTAATTAGGCTTCTCTCTTTCAAAATAGGTTTAATAGGAACTACTCTGTTGAGCCCTTGAAATAAATTAGCTCTGAGGTTCATGATCCATTTGCTTTCTTCCTTTTCAGTTTTGTTGACAATGTCTCCTCCTCGGAGGTTAGTAGTCACATTTGAGATAACCATAAAGTTAAATGAATGCCCTGGATTTTCAGACACATGTCCATATAGGGCATTGGTTACCACTTTATTCTTGATGTCTAACAGGTGGCGAAGTATCCGTTCCTTAAACTTTCTATTGGTCTTTCCTACATAATAGGCTTGGCACAAAATACAAGCGCCAACGTAGATAACATTCTTGGTGTTACAGTTAGCAAAACCAGAGAACTTATAGCATTTGTTTGTTACCGGATGAACAAAACTGTTGGAACATTTAATGTGGCTGCAAGCTTTGCAAAAGCCACATATCCAAGTTCCTAACCTATTTCCTCCTTCTGTACTCTGCTTGTTAGGTATTCCATCATAGTTGCACAATAAATCCTTTAAGTTCTTCTTGTTTTTATAACCAAACTTAGGTGTTTCCCCTACTATTCTCTTAATTTTACTGTCAGCAGTTAAGACTGGCCAAAATTTCTTGATGGTTTCACGGACATCAAAGGAGTCAGTGCTGTAGGTCATCATGCATCTGAGACTGTTGCTGTTTCCACCTTTCTTCACATCACTCTGCTTCCGTTTTGAGTAGTACGGTTGCCCTTTGTTGTATTGAATGGACATTGCTTTGCCTTTACTTATGACTAATTGTTTTTCATTATAGCCTCTTGAAGCAAAATTCTGTAAGAGTTGGTCTTGTTCCTGCAGAAAATCATCATCGTCTGTACAGAGCTTGGATATCCTGGTCACTTGATTTTCAACAATATTCTGAAAAACATGTCTTGGGTGCATGCTATTGTAGTATAGCATATGGTTCCTCCAATATGGTTTCCTGAATATAGTGGTGCCAATTCCTTTGCTATTATTCATTGAAATTCTCACATCTAAGAACTCAATCTCATTTGCTGACGTTTTCACATCGAATCTTAGAAAGCTAGTCGTACTTGTTAAATAGTCGACAAAATCATTTAGGCATTGCATACTGCCCTTCCATAGGAATATAACATCATCCACAAACCTGTTGTAAAAGATGATGCATTCCTTCCATTCATTTTTCGTATCCATTTCCCATTGCCTTTCCCATTCAGCTAGGACTATATTGGCATAGCTGTTTGCACAGGGGGTGCCCATGGCTACCCCCCATTTTTGCAAATAGTAGCTCTCACCATAGAGGAACACATTGCTCTCCAGGACCAATTCCAGGAAGTTGCATACTAGATTCACATCCATGTTTACTTCAAAATGAGAGGCAAAGTCCCTTACTGCTTCTATTCCTAGATCGTTGGGTATGCAAGTGAATAAATTGTTGACGTCCATCGTCACAAAAATTAGGTTGTCTATGGAGCTTTCTTGCTCCATTCTTTCATACAGTCTCTCCAGCAGCTGACCAGTGTCATAATGTTAAGCCATAGTGATACATACCACAACATCGAGAAGTATCAAGTAGACAGATTGATTTCCTCAGTAAAGAATGTCCTGTATGACAAATTAATGACTAGAGCAATTGATAAAAATCTATATGACTTTCTTGAAATGGTATATCCAACTATACCTGTTATCAAAGGGTTGCCTAAGATTCATAAGAACAGTGTTGACCCCCCTCTGAGACCGATAGTTTTGGGGAGAGGATGGGTCACTGAGCCCATTTCAATCTATGTGAAAACTGAACTCAAGAAGTTGTTGCCTTTCGCACATACTGTATTGAGGGACACTGGTCAGCTGCTGGAGAGACTGTATGAAAGAATGGAGCAAGAAAGCTCCATAGACAACCTCATTTTGGTGATGATGGACGTCAACAATTTATTCACTTGCATACCCAACGATCTAGGAATAGAAGCAGTAAGGGACTTTGCCTCTTATTTTGAAGTAAACATGGATGTGAATCTAGTATGCAGCTTCCTGGAATTGGTCCTGGGGAGCAATGTGTTCCTCTATGGTGAGAGCTACTATTGGCAAAAATGGGGGGTAGCCATGGGCACCCCCTGTGCAAACAGCTATGCCAATATAGTCCTAGCTGAATGGGAAAGGCAATGGGAAATGGATACGAAAAATGAATGGAAGGAATGCATCATCTTTTACAACAGGTTTGTGGATGATGTTATATTCCTATGGAAGGGCAGTATGCAACGCCTAAATGATTTTGTCGACTATTTAAAAAGTATGACTAGCTTTCAAAGATTCGAAGTGAAAACGTCAGCAAATGAGATTGAGTTCTTAGACGTGAGAATTTCAATGAATAATAGCAAAGGAATTGGCACCACTATATTCAGGAAACCAAATTGGAGGAACCATATGCTATACTACAATAGCATGCACCCGAGACATGTTTTTCAGAATATTGTTGAAAATCAAGTGACCAGGATATCCAAGCTCTGTACAGACGATGATGATTTTCTGCAGGAACAAGACAAACTCTTACAGAATTTTGCTTCAAGAGGCTATAATGAAAAACAATTAGTCATAAGTAAAGGTAAAGCAATGTCCATTCAATACAACAAAGGGCAACTGTACTACTCAAAATGGAAGCAGAGTGATGTGAAGAAAGGTGGAAACAGCAACAGTCTCAGATGCATGATGACCTACAGCACTGACTCTTTTGATGTCCGTGAAACCATCAAGAAATTTTGGCCAGTCTTAACTGCTGACAGTAAAATTAAGAGAATAGTAGGGGAAACACCTAAGTTTGGTTATAAAAACAAGAAGAACTTAAAGGATTTATTGTGCAACTATGATGGAATACCTAACAAGCAGAGTACAGAAGGAGGAAATAGATTAGGAACTTGGAAATGTGGCTTTTGCAAAGCTTGCAGCCACATTAAATGTTCCAACAGTTTTGTTCATCCAGTAACAAACAAATGCTATAAGTTCTCTGGTTTTGCTAACTGTAACACCAAGAATGTTATATACGTTGGCACTTATAATTTGTGCCAAGCCTATTATGTAGGAAAGACCAATAGAAAGTTTAAGGAACGGATACGCCACCTGTTAGACATCAAGAATAAAGTGGTAACTAATGCCCTATATGGACATGTGTCTGAAAATCCAGGGCATTCATTTAGCTTTATGGTTATCTCAAATGTGACTACTAACCTCCGAGGAGGAGACATTGTCAACAAAACTGAAAAGGAAGAAAGCAAATGGATCATGAACCTCAGAGCTAATTTATTTCCAGGGCTCAACAGAGTAGTTCCTATTAAACCTATTTTGAAAGAGAGAAGCCTAATTAAGAAATGAAATGGAGGCTTAAGGAAGGCTTGTATCTGATTGCTGTATGTGATTGGTTGAGCAATTAAGGATCTTTATTTAACAGCAGTAAGTCAGGTCTACACACTAGGATCTGAAGAAGGTTTTTTAACTGAAAGCGCTTATCCTGTTTGACCTGCAACTTGAACAGCACAATTTGTGCTTTTTATTTCTTCGTTTTATTAAAGTCTACATTTTAACAGAATTTCTCAGTGAACTTTTCGTTGTGGTGGAAGCCTTTTTTTCATTTTACATATAGATGTGTATGGTGACAGATAAATATGAAAAGGTATATACATCACTTATATCGTGCTATACATATGAAACAAATACATATAGAATAAATACACAGATATTTTATATAACTATAGATGTAGATATATAAAAAGGAATTATGTACACACACACATATGTATGTATATAATATATATATATATATACACATATATATATATATATATATACACACACACACATATGTATATATATATATATATATATATATATATATATATATATATATATATATATATATACATATATATGTAAATATAAATAGAGAGAGAGATAAATAAATAGAGAAATATAGATAGATATATGCTCATAACATGTAGTGCAGTCAAACTTCAGCACCATACCTCTCCACCTCTTACTGCAAGAATGCTGGACAAAGACTGTCAAAATGGGGGGACAATGGGCCAATACTAGGGACATAATGTAAGTACTGCAGTTATAAATGTAGAATGTTGCTACAATAACAGGGTTTGTGTCAGCATACATGTGCAGAAGGATGTGAGTTCTGAAACTGAAATGTATGTCATCATTTACTGACAGAAATCCTCACATCATCAGAGATTTATCAGTGAAATTAAAATAATATAATTCTGTGGAACAGACCAGAAATATGAGCAATAAACCTGGACAGTCTGAAGCAATCTGAGCAGTCGAAAGGTATGCTCTGAACCCTTTAGTGCAACAAATCTGGGCAAAGCCTGACAAAGGGGGTGGGGTTAAAGCCATGAAAATGGGGACATATCTCAAATACTGCAGTAGATAGGCTGACACAGTTGATGCAGTAACACCCTCCCGTCTGTTCTAACATATATTGACTGGAATAGCACAAGTCCAAAACCCAATTACTTCCCACTAGTTAGTGACTTAAATCTTCACATCATCCCACTGATGTGTCAGAAATACACAACACTTATGGGGGCCAAGCAACAGCACATCAGACAATTATCTGAACATAACATCACATTAGGCAAACTACACTGAGCTGCTAAGCATGTCACCAAACAACGTCCACACTACAGTCACACTGACACAACACTAACCCACATCTGCTATGGGGAACTACACATGTATTTGCAAATATATCAGGCACTACAGGGATGTAATAGCACTGAAAAACAGACACCAGTGTGAAAGTGCATATCCACAACCAGTTTCACCACAGTCACAGTGAAATACTGGCAAGCCAAATTAACAGTAGAGTATAATGACTGTGTGAACAAAACCATCAGCATGTTTCCCACTCACACTCTACCCCTATATATATTGAACCAATTCACAGTGTAGTATGATGCCTGACTGTAGTATGGGACATGTCTTAGTCTGCCCCATACAAACATATACTGCTGATAGAGCACCAGAAACTGGGGCAGCATGCAAAGTCAGATAGAAAACGGCCCATAAGACATACATCTACCCCCTCCCTTGTTGTTGTTTGTCTTTCGGCTTTTCTCGGTTAGGGGTTACCACAGTGGAACTCCGGTCCGCTAATGATTGGCAGTGGTTTTTTATGGTGTCAAGTTGCCCTACACAGGCAAAATAACATATTCACACTACACTGCTACACAATCCTGACAGTCTGTCACCAAATGCCAGAAATACAAAGACCTCCCAACTGTACAGATTCACACAGAATGTCCAGGCTTTGTCCTCATGTATAAGGCATCTCATACATAACTTGTCTGGCAGTCTGATACATCACTGGGACAATATCAGGAATGAAGTCAATAAATAATGATATACCATACCTATCCACATCTTACTGCATTGCATCAGGACAGTGCTTGACATATATGGGGGACAGAGGCCCGAACACAAGGGGAGTACTGACATATTGCTGTCATAAACTGAGAAAGTAGCTGGTGTAACAGAGTTTGTAGTAACATATGTGTTCTGATGGATATGAAGTCAGTAACACGAATGGATGTTACCATTTACTGACTGCAAGCCTCAGAGTATGCTACTGATTTTCCAAAGACTTTCCAAAGACTAAACATGTGTGAGTAACACACCAAACATGTGTCCAAACTTTGGCAGTCTGTAGATAGTCCTACAGTTGTGAGTTACGTCAACCACATAACACTGTCAGACTTAAACTCACGCAGAAAAGCCATGTCCGCACAAACCCTGTCATACTAGTATTAATTTAACTTTATAACAGCAATACTCACATTCTGTCCATATGTCTGGAAAATTCTCCTCATGTTTGTTGGGCTGTCTCCATAGACTTTGTTGTAAGAGGTATTTCCAAACAGCCTCTGTGATGCTGTTGTTGACACACCTTCATGAAGTTCAGCCCGCAGGCAAGGTAAAGGGCCAACGCCCAAATGAAGTACTCAGTTATAGGAGTGTGTTCCCATGCTATTGGCTATAAGAATTATACCATTGCTGTTGTGCATGCAATTAGCAAGTGGGGGACTGCAACTGATGCACAGGCCATCAGCTGCTCATGAGCATTACCTACAAAAGGCTAGCTGCTGCCGATGCAAAACAGATGTATACCCTACATCTGGGAGAGACAGAGAGAGAGAGAGAGAGAGACTCAGGTATATACATCAGGATCCACATCCAGATCCAGATCCATCCAGCTAGCCAGGCAGCCATCTCGCCATCTAGCCATCTATCCATCCACACCTTGAAAAAAAGGTAGATCAAACAAGTAAGCATGTAATGGAATGTAGTAGGGGTATATAATAGTGATAAATATGAAGTTCAACAAATATGTCTCAACAACACTTGCTGTACTGATATATTGATGATCATAACCTATGGCCATAGCATCTGCATCTGTCTGCAGTGACATAGATTACAGCTCAGGCTCCTGAGCCACCCCAGGAAAGGATGGCTCACATATGACTAACTGGACTGGGATGTCATAGATATCCATATATTAATTATGAATACAAATATGATATACATGCTTGTCTCAAAAATGTGAGGGACTTATACAGGGTAGTTGGATGGTGAAATACTGTCACAGCTGTGTGTGTTGAACTGCATGTGATATACTGAACTCACACCATTCAACTGTCCAGTGTTATTCACACTGACCATATGTGTGCCTCATATTTGTACTCATTTACTCAAAGAGTTGTGTTATGTCTGGCAAGTAATTGGCAATGTCAATAAATGTGAACACAAGACCAAGAATCACCAAAATCCACAGCCACAGTACCCAAATCTCAAAAAAAATGTAGTTGAAAGCAGTAGGTTAAAAACAGCACATTTATTGGTACGTAATCTGAATCACACCAAACAGCAGCAAACTATAAACCAGCTTACTCGGTTATTACCGAGCTTCTTCAAGGTTAAAAAATCTGTTATGTAGTCAGCCATGTTAAATACTAAATGCAACATCACATGACATACCCGCCCCCCCATGTGATCCATACCTAATCAGTTTCTTAAAAATACAGTGTGTGTAAACTTTCATTGAATGTTAAATATATATTCCAATCCAAAAATCAAACTCAACTTTAAATTTAGTCATGCCAGAAATGCAAATATGTAATATATTGACACATGTAAAAACACATAAAAAATAATAAAATAATAAAGTGAATAGTGATGAAATAAATAAAAAAACAAAAGTAATTGGCAACCTGTGAACACCGACATTACAACATTATATCTCCAACTCTTTCTTTTGGCTGTTCCCGTTAGGGGTTGCCACAGCAGATGATCTGTCTCCATGTCTTCCTGTCCACTGCATCCTGCTCTATCACACCAACCACTTGCATGTCCACTATCACCACATCCATACACCTTATCTTAGGCCTTCCTCTTTTCCTCTTACCTGGCAACCTCATCTTTTCACAAATATACTCAGCATACCTACTCATCACATGTCCAAACCAACATAATCCTGCCACTCTCTGGCTTTGTCCCCAACTCATCCAACCTGACCCCCTAATATACATGTTCCTAATCCTGCCCACCCTTGTCACGCACAGTGCAAATCTTAATGTCATTAACTCTGCTACGTCCAGCTCTGACTCCTGCCTTTTTTTTCAATGCCACTGTCGACAACCCATATAACACAGCTGGTTTCACTACCCTCTTGTAGACCTTCCCTGTCACTCTTAATGGTACCCGTCTGTCATAAATCACTCCTGACACTCCTCTCCACCACCCGCATACTGCCTGTACTCTTTTCTTCACCTCTCCCCCACCCTCCCCATTACTCTGAACTGTTGTTCCCAAGTATTTAAATTATCCACCTTTGCAAACTGCACTCCCTGCATCCTCACCATTCCTCTATCCTCCCTCCCATCCACAGACATATATTCTGACTTAGTCCTGCTGACCATCATTCCCCCCCTAGACTATAACTCCGCCTCTCCAGGATCTTCTCAACCTTTTCCCTACTTCCACTACAGACCACAATGTTATCTGCAAACAGCACAGTCAACAGGGACCCCTGTCTGATTATGTCTGTCAACCTGTCCATCATCAATGCAAATAAGAAAGGACTCAGAGCTGATCCCTGATGTACTCCCACCTCCACCTTAAATGCACCTGTCACTCCCAACTCAGAACTCACCGCTGTCACAATAGCCTTTTACATATCCTGTAGCATTCTTACACATTCCTCCGCCACTCCTGACCTCCCCATACAATACCACAACTCCTCTCTAGGCATCCTGTCATATGCTGTCTCTTAAGTCCTCAAAGACACAACACAGCTACTTCTGACCTTCTCTGTACGTCTACATCAACACTCTCATAGCAAAACATCTCATCTGTACTGAACTTTCCTGGCATGAAACCATACTGCTGATCAGTAATCCTCACTACCCTTCTTAAACTAGCTTCCACCACCCTTTACCATTATCTCATGCTGTGACTGATCAATGATATCAAGGTGTAGCTACTACAGCTTTGCACACTACCATTATTCTCATAAGCAGTACCCAAACGCATTTTCCACTCCTCATGCATCCTCACACTTTCCAAGATTACAGTAAATAATCTGGTTGAAAAAAACACTGCCATTTCTCCGAAATATCTCCATGTATCCACAGGTATGGCATTTGGACCAACAGCCTTTCCATTTTTAAACCTCTTCATAGCTATCCTTATTTCCTACTTGATAATCTGTTGCACTTCCTGATTCACCATACCCACATCATCCAACCTCATTTCTTTCTCTCATTCTTCTCATGCAACAGCCCATCAAAGTATTGTTTCCATCTGTTGTACACAATCTCCTCATTTGTGAGTATGTTTCCCCCATTATCCTTTATCACCCTTGTTTGCTGCACATCCTTCCTAGCTATGTGCCTCTGTCTAGCCAATTAGTACAGGTCCTATTCTCCATCCTTGGTGTCCAACATTACATATAACCATTCAGACTCCCCATCCTTAGCTTTGCCACCACTCTCTTTGTCATGCACCCCATCCCCTTATAACCCTGTCTATTTTCTTCATCTGTCTGACAATCCCACTTCTCCTTCAACAACCTCTTTCTCTGCATATATCCCTGTACGGGTCACCTTTAGATGCCCGACAACGCGTTCTGCCGACACGGAATCCGACGGGACGAAAACACCGACAACGCAGATGACCGACAAGGTGAGAACCCGACGGACTCGGTAAGTGTGCGATCGAGTGAGGGATTTAGTGTTAGGGAGCGGACAGGTAAGTGTGCGATAGTGAGGGACTGTGGGTTTAGGGGTGGGTTAAGTGAGTTAGGGTTAGGGTGCAGGTAGGGTGTGTGTGCGATAGTGAGGGACTGTGGGTTTAGGGGTGGGTTAAGTGAGTTAGGGTTAGGGTGCAGGTAGGGTGAGTGCGGTAGTGTCGGATCTTGGGGTTACGGTGGGTAAGTGAGTTAGGGTTAGTGCAGGTAGGGTAAGTGTCTAGTGTCGGACCTTAGGGTTAGGGTTTGGGTTAGGGATAGTGCATATGTTATGTAGTGTACTGTGTTGTTTACGTGTAGTGTGTTGCTGTAATGGTTTTCGGTGTTTTGCGTTGTCGGCGTTTTTTGTTGTCGGTCTTTTGGTGTCGGTTATTAGTGTGTCGGCGAAACGCGATTTCGAGGATATAAAGGTGATCCCCCTGTACATACTCATTACACCAACAGGACTCCTTGTCCTCCTTCTTCTGTCCAGATGTCACAACAGCCCCCGATCTACTCATCTCCCTCACTAGCTCGGATATATTTAACCAAATATGTGGTAACTCTTCACTGCCACCCACTGCCTGTCATAACTCTTCCCTGAACTCAACCTCACAATCACCCTTTGTCAGTACCCACCATTTCATTTATTTATTTTATTTTACATTTGTTAACCAGGATGGTCCGACTGGACAAGGTCCATTTACAGCGGAGGCCCAGGGAGAAAAGCTCCACTTAATTTATACAACAGACAATGATAATAATACAAAATGTAAAGTAAAGACTTTGTTATTGAGCAGTATTTTTTGCATAATAGAACAGTACGCAAAGAAAGATCATATCAGTAATATATACAAGTGAACATTAAGTTAGTCATCAAAATATAGACAGAGATGACAACAACATTTCCAAATGTCAAGGGATACCATTTGTTACTTCCATTTTTATCGAAGGTCTGATAATTGGAGAGAAGAGAAAAAGATGGTGGTAGCATACACTAGGATTAAGTAACACATGGACATAGCCAAGAGCTAATAAGTTGAGCCTTAAGGGAGTTTTTGAATTGTTTGCTATTAGGTGCAGAAGTCCTGAGGGAGGGAGATCATTCCAACTTTTTGCTATACTCTGAGAAAATAGAGCTTTACCTGCTGTGTTGCTGGCTGTGGAGATAGAGAGGAGTGATTTGTTGGCAGAGCGGAGTGATCTATTTGGAATGTAGTTGGCCAGTAGTTCCCTAAGGGCTGGAGTTTTTACAGGATATTTTAGGTTGTTATAAGCTATGACTAGTTGGGGGTAGGTTAATAACTGTGGGAGCTCAAGCCAGTGAAGTTGCCTAAGAGGTATACAATGGTGTGTTCTAAAGAGGGAATTTTTTTGCAGACATGGCGATTTTGTTATAACACGACTCAAGTTTCTCCAGGTCAGATTTTCTAACATAGGTGAGAATAGGTGCTGTATACATTAGTGTGGAAAGAAGGTGGGTTTGAGCTAGGGTGACCCGAGCTTGATCTCTTAGAAAGTCTTTTTGTCTGTATAGGGACCCCATTTTTGTGTACCTTTTTAATAGTTTGAGAGATATGGATGTCAAAGTGTAGGTTGGTATCTGTTTCGATGCCAGGCAGCTTGGTGTGGCGACAGGGTGAAATGACAGTTCCATTATTGGAGGAGACAGAGAAGGAGAGTGGAGGGGTTTTTAATTTTTTGGGGGTAAACAGAGGTAGTTTTGTTTTGTTGGGATTTTAGATAAGTTGAATATCTGTGATCCACCTTTCTACTGAGGTAAAAGATTCCTGGGACAGATGCTGTAGGGTGGTGAGATTTGGGGCGGAGCAGATCAGGGTGGAATCATCTGCATACTGGATGAGTGAAGCCTGTAGGGTAGAGGTATGTAGATTATTGGTAAAGATAGAAAAGAAGAGTGGACCGAGTATGGAACCTTGAGGTATACCAATGGTAGTTGGGAGTAAAGATGATAGAACTCCTTGCCACTGGACAGCTTGTTGTCAGTCTGATAGATTAGTTTTTAAACCATGCAAAAGTGTTAGGGACAAAGGATAAAGAGGTAAGAGTATCTATTAGAATAGAGTGGGAAACCATGTCAAATGCTTTGGAGAGGTCCATGAATATAACAGATACAAATCTGTTGTTATTTCTATGTTGGTTAACCAGGTTTGTGAAAGAGAGAAGGGCTGAAGTTGTGCTGTGGTGTGTGTGGAAACCATGTTTTGTAGAGGAGAAGAGATTGTTAGAGTCTAGGAAATGCATGACCTGAGAGTGTATGCATTTCTCAAGTATCTTTGATAAAGGGGAGAGAATGGCTATGGGGAGATAGAGAAATCATAGGAATTCCCACCCTTATGAAGAAGAATAATATAAGAGATTTTCCATAGTTGAGGGATGTGGGATTCCTGTATGGAGCGGTTGATTAAGATTGAGACTGGGTAGGATAGAGAGTCGGCAGCCATTTTTAGGAAATGAGCAGGTATACCATCTGCTGCAAGAGTAGTGGGTTTAAGTTTTAAGAGGTATTTTTTTATTGTTGAGGTTGGGACAGGAGAGAATGTAAAGGGAGGTAAGTTGTTAGGAGTTGTTGGTATGGATGAGTAGCTATTTTTGGAAAGTTGAGTTGATAGTAATTTAATGGATTCAGTAAAGTGGTAATTAAATTGGGAGGCTATATTGCTATCTGTTTTTGTAGAGGTGGAGGTAGGAGCTGGTGTGGTGGTTTCACCAGGTTTTAGTAGGGAGTTTATTGCATGCCAGAACTTTTGGGGGGTTATTGGAGTGTTTATTTTGTATATCTAGAAAGTAGTTCTGTTTATCAAGCTTTGTTTGTTTTTTGACCTGATTCCTAAAGCATTGATAGTTTTGTTTGGATAGACTAGTGTTATCTTTCTTCCAGGTTTTCCATGCCTTGTCTCTGGTTTTTAATAGGGCTCTAGTGGATTTAGTAAGCCAAGGAGCATAGTGTTGCTTAGCTCTAATTTTTCTTACTGGGGCAACTGAATCAAGGATATTAATAAGAGTACTATTAAAATAGTCCACTGCTTGGTCTAGGTCAAAGCTGTGTAGTGGTTCCCAGTTACATTTTTTTAATATAGTGTTGAGTTCTAGAGGGTTAACATTGTGATTGTTTCTGACTTGTCGATATACTGTAGGTTTGGGTAAGTTAGTATGTTATCATAGAAGGAAAGTAGGGATATGGTCACTAAGTCCGTCAGGTAGACTACCTACCTGGTAATTATGTTCAGGGTAATTTACTAATATCCAATCTAGTATAGATTCCTTATGGGATCTTTGTCTACTCTAGCTGGTTCTTGAATGAGTTGAGAAAATCCATACAGGCTGATGTGGTTAGTGGGTTTTTTAGAGTTTCAGGCTAGCCAGTCAGTGTTTAGGTCACCTAATAAAATAGTTTCCTGTGGGAGATTATCTTTTGACCATTGTAGAATCTCCTCAATTATTGGAGCGTTATTACCTGGTGGGATATATGCACAGACAATATTGATGCTCTTTTTTTATTTAACAGTAGGACAAAGCCTACAATCTCAGCAGTATTAAATTTCAGTAGAGGAGTTAGTAGAGGTTGGAGAGAGATTTAATTTTTATAAACAACTGCAATGCCCTCACCCTTCTTTCCTGTTCTATATAGCCATAGGATATTATATCCTGGAGGGAGAATTTCTTCATTCTGTGTGCTGGGTTTTAGCCAGGTCTCTGTTATGGTAAGGATGTCGGGGGAGTAGTGAGTTATGAATGCGTGTAAGTGAGGACGTTTGTTTGATATACTGCGAGAGTTAAGAGTGATGATGAGTAGATCTGTAGTATGTTTGTTTGGGGGTATAATGTTGCTTGGCCCTAGATTTGGGTGAATATCCCCCGAGGTAAGGAGGTATTTCTTTAATGAAAGTTGAAGCTTGGTAGTTTGTAGAATATCTGTGGAGTTTACTTGACCCGTGGTGCTCCCCCTCACACTCCTCCCCCTCTTCTTGATCACCAACAATATCCGACAGACCAACATCCCATGCTGCCTAACTACACTTTCCCCTGTCACCAGTTTACAGTTTTCAATCCCCTTCAAACAGGTCCACCTGCATAAGGGATAATCCCCCTGTGTGCATCTTCCTCCACTCTTGTATGTCACCCTATGCCCCTTGGTCTTGTAAAAATATGTATTCACCACAGACATGTCCAACCTCTTTTGCAAACTCCGACACCATCTCACCTTCTGCATTCCAGTGCTTAACATCATACCTGCCCGTCACGTCTGCATCCCCTCTGTCCCCTTCACCAACTTGCCCATTGAAATCTGCTCCAATCACCACTCTCTCACCCTTGGGTACAGTCATCACTACTTCAACCAACCAGTCCAAAGTATATTACTCTTATCCCTCACACAAGCAACCAGTGGAGCACATGCACTGACAACTGTCATCATTACACCATTAATTCCCAGCCGCATAAACCTTGATCTACTCAACACTCTTATCACTGCCAAACACACTCTTGGTATAATGCTCCATTAGGTTAACACTACACTATTTCCCCTCACATACACACCATGTTAGAACTATTTGTACCTGAGTATGATACACACAGCCATAACCCCCTTCCATCTGGTCTGTGGCACACACAATATATCCACCTTTCATCTGTCCATCATGTCAACTAGTTCAGTACCAATACCAGCCATACATGCAACAGTAAAAGTCCTTAGCACTCACTACCGCACTCCTAGCCTTTCTCCTCTCTGCCTGCCATAGGAGCATTGCATATCCTCCAGGGTATGACTGTGAATGCAAAGGCTACCCAACTATCAAATGACGTACATGTGTTACAGCAATATGAAGACAGTGTCACTAATGTTGGCCCATAGCCCACCATGTATGTGCGGCGTCCTCCAGATGTCCTGCCCTACCAGGTTGACAGGAATTACTGAGCAACAAAAGTGTTATGACAGTGTGCCATACTGACATAGAACAGAAATGTATAGCATTTACTACCTGTGCAGATGTATGCACGTATGGGTAAGTGTACCTGGCTGCCTCATAACATCTGACATGGGATGCAAAACATCATGAAAATGAGCTGTACATGTTGTACAAGTGTGTAATCTTGCTGTCTGTGCCTCCAACAGAGTTACACTTCTACAGCTAATGATTGTTGCAATGCCCTGACACAGACATAGGTACTAGCATAAGCAGGTGTATCATGTAGATATTTTAGAGTTGTCCAACTGTGTTATGACCTCGTGTCCATGCTTACTACAAACAGTTATATGACCACCCACATCTGTATGGCCTCAGCAATACCTTACTTGTACAACCTGTCTCCATCACAGTAGGGTAAATCACTTTGTTGGACAGCAGTAATGCATGAAGCACATAATGGGATGCTACACTGGCTGTACAGGGAACAGGGAAAAGTAGGAGCAGGCACCAACTGGCCAGCATGTCATCCTTTGTCTGAATGACCATAGTAGGTCACAGGTGGATTACTGTAAGGCTGACTATGAGTACACATCAGACACTTCCACTGAGGGCAACCAGAAGGCCATCTTCACATATGTCTACAGTCTCAGAGGCAACAACCCAACCCACCCTGTAAAGGAGGTCAATCACAGCATATACACACAAACACCATAGCTACAACTAACCTGCTGTAGAAACGTTTAGGTCAAAAATCACCTCCCAGCCTCAACATCAGTATAAGTGGATATGCACACCACATGCTCCCATACCCTCATGATCATGGATCAGGTGCAAACTGCCTACTTAAACGTAAAAATAACAAGTCCCCTTGGGGACTGATAACATTTCTGTCTGCATACTACAAGAACCCAGACATATGCTTCCAGCTCCATTACACACTGTATGCAAGCCAAACCTGAGCAGCACTGACATCCCATCTGCAAGAAACACAGACACTGTCACCACTATGCACAAATGTGAATGGTTGTTTATGAAATGTATTGGCCATCAATGGGGGAACATGATACAACAGGACCAGGAGTACAAGGCACGTTCATACAGTGATGCTGGGTATGGGTTATGATGTGTTTCTATCTAGTGGCTACTGATACTCATTAGCCATGTGCTGTCTCTGTAAAGAACTCTGGCAATGTCTGTGGTCCTGTGATGCACTTCCCTGTTTATGTCATCCAGGTGTCATGCAATGCCAGCCGCCCTATTCGGAACAGGAGACTGCAGCCATAACTGAGGCCATCCTGCAGAACTATGACAACCTCTTCAATCGGGGTCGCCAACATCAGTGGGAGAGGATTCCGCTATGGGATGATATAATCCAAACAGACAAAACCTTGGGCCACCATGGACGCATGTACGATCAGGTCAGTCACAGAGTGACTGACCTGATTCGGTATGCCCGGCAAAGGGCTGCTGCTGTACTGAGGGACCGTGCTGCTAACGGTGGAGGGCCAGCCAGACAGACCCCACTTACGACAACGGAGAAGCTCCTGGCCAACCTTGGGGTAGCCCCCACATGACCATCTACACAGGAAATATCAGTTGTGGAGGTGGGTGGCACCCAGGCAACAGACGAGGAGATCCAGGTAATGAAAACCTGCACATCATTGAGGTAGCATTACAATTGTGTTCTATAGAGTGTTTAGATGCATATGTCAGTGCAAAATAGATTAGTGGGTGAGATTTAGTAATGCACACAAGTGCACATCTATGGTGAAGGACAGCAAATTGTGTAATATCATAGTTTATACTATACCTGTACATAAATGTAGCATTAATCTTGGACCAATGCCTACTGTGAATCTGCTGACAATACCTCTCCTTCCCTACTAGCTAGGTCCCTCTCGTCTACACGAGGTACAGCAGCCTGAAGCTGGTGAGTATGACATTTTACTGTTGTGGCTCACCACTACCCCAGGCATGTTAGGGTCGTGCATGTGACCATGCAAACAACTGTTACACTCAGCGGCCAATTGCCAATATCTGCATGATCACTTGTAGTGGGGTTCACTGCATAAGATCACAGTGGATATCACAGGGGCTATTTTGCATGAGATGTCACATATCTGTAGCATACCTCATAAACCTGTCATTGCAGGACATCTGGATAAACATTGCCAAAATGTGAGGATAAAGGGCAAAGAGTGGAGACATATTGTATACATTAGTGTTATACAGTGCATATAAAAGGTGAACACACCTGTTAGAATGCCAGGTATGTGTGATATATGACAATGTGAGCAAAATACACAACACCAAATGCATCCAACCTTTCATGTGACCTATAATCTGTACAATGCAATTGTGAAACAAACAAATCTGTTAGGGGAACAAGTATGTGACATGAAAATTGTCCAAGAAGCTAGATGCATATGTGTTCATAAGGTAAAGATCATACTGTGGTGCAGCAGCATTTGATAAAACCACAGCAGTACAGCATATTGGATACCCACCTGCCATCAATTATGGACCCTTGGATTAACTGCAAATAGCAATCAGCTCATATACCAAGAATATCCTAACGTAGACCCACAGTTGCCTGCTACAGCAAAAGCCATGGTTCGCATACAGCTTAACATGCTGCAAAGGGATCACATTTTAGAAAGGTATCAGCCTGGAGAAGTCTACAGAAACATACCCACAGCATTACATATGCCAGGGAACACAGTGCAGATAGTCAGTAAAAGGTGTTCCAGATGTGGTGCAACAGTGATATTGTGAAGAAGTGGACATCCCTACATGTATGTTGAGAATACAATACCAAAAATGTCCAGAGAAGCTGCCAGGAGCCATACAGCAACACTGAAGGAGTTTCAGACATCTCTGGCAAGTACTGGGTGTGTACTACATGTGACAACAATCTTCCGTGGTCTCCACATGTCTTGCCTATAGGGTGTGTTTGGAAGATGGCAGCTGTTTCTCACAACAAACAACATCCAGTCCTGGATAACATCTGGACAACAATACATCAGCTTTTCAAAAAGCATGTGTGAAAATGTGTTAAGGTGTTATGAGACGAAGGTTAAACTCTCTTTGTCCACAATTCAGTCATGTTAGTTTGGCCCAATAACAGCACTGCACAACAGCAGAATAACACTACCCACACAGTGAAGCAGGGTGATGGCAGTGTCCTTCTTTGGGTTTTCTGCTCACAAGCTTGATCTGGGGCTGTAGCCGATTTGAAGTGTATTATGACCGGTTTCAAACACCGGTCCCTTGTGGCTATAATCCTTCTGGTGTCTGCCACATAGCTGTGGATGGGGAGAAATTCCAACATTGCACACAACAATGGCCCACACCTTACATCCAACTGAACAAAAGGATGACTTCACAAGAACACAATCAACAGTCAGCAGTGGCCAATCCTGAGTTCATACATGAATACAAAACACAATCTGGAAGGTGACCTGACGAGCGTTGTGCACAGGAGATGGCCATGCAAGCTGACAGATTTGGAGGTATTTTGCAAGGGAGAGTGTACAAACATTGCCATGTCAAGATGTGCCATGCTGATACACACCTTCCCAAGAGGACTGAATGCTGTGATGAAATCAACAGGTGCTTTAGCAAAGTATCAGTTTACGGGTGTGCACCCCCATGCAACCCGGCTATTGTACCAATATCATTTATGACATCTTACCCCTACCTGATGTGTAGGTTCTTCAATTAGAGTGCACAGGTTATATGTCATATGAAATTGTGGAAATGTTATGGCAATATCACTGGTGTCTCGTGATCTTTCACAAAATCCTTGCATGTTAAAAAGGGTTTGTACACTTACTATATCCACTGTAAGCTTGGGAAGTTGTTTGAGTAACCACCCTTGTTTTCACATACATGCACTGCAGGTTATGACATCTGCAAATCACAGTATGACATTAAGTAGGTTCACCAATCCACTGGTCAAACAAGTAATGTATCAGACAAACATAGGAGGTATGAGCAGCAGACAGGAAATATGACCCATGCAGCTAGATATTCCTGGAAACTCTGTACAGTTGGTAGGCATGTTCTGTAGGTTTAGCCACATTGCTATACAGGTGGACAGCAGTAATGTTTACATGGGTGCAATGTGTTCTAGGTGAAGGCTCACCACCAACTAAAAACACTCACATATCCCAGTGGTGTAAATTAGTAGTAACAGTAACTTGAAAGGTATGCACTGCATGATGTGGAGGGCCTGTCCAGAGTGTGTCTGTTTTGGTCTGAGTGTGTGTCATGACAGTCATCTGTTGTCTAATGTGAGATCTGCGGAATGCCTATGGGACACCTCACGTGTATGTGTAACTGTGTGAGTGAGTGAGTGAGTGAGTGAGTGAGTGAGTGAGTGAGTGAGTGTGTGTGTGTGTGTGTGTGTGTGTGTGTGTGTGTGTGTGTGTGTGTGTGTGTGTGTGTGTGTGTGTGTGTACCAGCAAACCTTATAGTGCCGACAGTAATGTACATATGTTGTTTCTTCCTCACAGGTGGACATGGTGGTCACAGTCCCTTCCACTTTGTAAGTCATGTTAGTTTGTTTGGCAACTCTGACCATGATGACACCCATAGTGAGGCACAGGTGGGGTTGTCAGGGGCTTCAGCTGTGTCATCGGTTGGCATCCCACCTTTGACAGCCCCATCCCGGCACACAGTCACAATGCCCACACATTTCCCATCACCAGTGGCCACAAATGAAAGACAGCTGGGTGCTGGCACAGAACATGCAAGTGTGGTGACTATGGCAAGTGAGAGCCCAGGCACTAGCCACAGCCAGAGTGCTGGTGAGGTCTCACACAAGAAGGCTGGCAGGGGTACTCGGAGGAGGATGGCTGCCCATCCAACCCATGTTGAAAGTGTCACTGCTGCAGTAACCAGGCACATGTTTCGGGCCGTAATGGATGCAGAGGCACATATTGAACATAACACCAGTTAAGTGCACAGGCTGGTGGAAGAACATCTCCCTAGTGTCTGTGGCGATTTCCGTGAACTTATTGCAGTCATGCGTGAGGGCAGTGAGATCACAGATAGATGGTGGAGTCAGGTTGTGGCACTCCTCCACCATGGAGTATCTGTGCTTGAACGTTTGGCAGGGGGGAGCCAGCAGCCACATGGATGTAGCTCAGCACCACAAATAGCTGGAGGTCCATGTGGCTGTGCACCATCACGCTCCAGTAGGGGCAGTAACACCAGCACTGCTGAGGATGGTGTGCTGTCCACACCAAGACATGGCAGGCCATGGGCACATGGTCCTGGCCGGTCCCAAAAGGGATGCGGATCCTGCAGACATCAGTCACCATCAGGGAGCAGTACTGTCTCTGGCCTTGTCCCTGGTGGTGCCAGTGATACCCCTGGCATGTCCAGTTCCTGTGTCCGTGGCCGGAGACGGTGAACTGTACACCCTGCTATGTACGGCCCACAGCTGTCCAAAAAACATTAGTGTAGGGCAGCCACATGGCATGACTGTGTGCATGCAGAAACACACACACATCACAATCAGAAAAAAGTCACCTCCACACACATGCACCACACCTGCACAAGCCATGTCATTTCCACACCTCAAACATACACCCATAATGTCAACCGAATGGCGCAGCCTAGGCCTCTGGCAAAACCACACAAGACTCTGTGCATACGATGAAACTTGTGCCAGAGCCCTCCAATCTAAACCATCGATGCAGGGACATGCAAATATGGGTCTGATGCACAGGGTGAACTTACTAAATTGCAGCTATGTAATGCTGTGCAAGGTGCTATCATCTGGCATTTGTAAGGGGTACACATCAGAGTGTGTGTACAGTTTCAGCCAGGATGCATTATTGCTATTAGTAATGCTGAGTGAATGTGTTCTCACATGCTGTATCCCGTTTGTGTTCTAGGCATCTGTGTGTCACCAGGATGTGGCCCTGCAGCAAGACCAAGGGGTAGGGCATTGTGGTAACACATCAACCATGTCATAGGCAAGGTACAGCTGTATCTGCACTGATTTCCCAGGTCTGTATAACAGTAATTGCATATGCCTCACAGCTTATAGGACTGAGGGTTGTATATAGTTATATGGTGATTTACATCATCTGTTGTAGAGTGGAGAGTGGTAAGTGTAGTGGGTTGCACACACCTTTGTTTGCTAACAGCCACACCCCCAGGAAATACTCATCAAACAAACACACTAAGATTACTATACACACACACACACACACACACACACACACACACACACACACACACACACACACACACACACACACACACACACACACACACACACACACACACACACACACACACACACACACACACACACACAAGATCCCCATCAAGTTGTGGCACCACAGTGTTATATAGTTATGGCCAATGGCACGGAACTACTAGTGTGAGGAGTGTAACAAGGTACCTGTACAGTGAAGAACATCATGTGTCCTTGTGAGGAATGGCAATGGTGGGTGTAGTGGGTATGACAGTGTCATAATAGTCTGTCACATACAAGTTTACACACTGACAACTACTGATATACACATCAATGCGCGGGTGTACACACACACACACGCACACACACAACACACACACACACACACACACACACACACACACACACACACACACACACACACACACACACACACACACACACACACACACACACATTTGCCAGTACTGAGATCCATAGGTTCATAGAGTCATTAGTGTGTACTAGGTGAATGGCTATGAAGGCTCTACAAGGCTATCCCAAGGGAATACCCTGCATCAGGCCAACTGACAATAGTCCCCAATGTGGCTAATGAGTATAGTCACTGGAGTAATCCTCAGGGGTGGGTATTGTATTCCCCATCCACCCATCCAGATTTCTACTGCGGATGGCCAGTGATGTGTACTGCTTCACAAGTACTTTCGTCTTTTTCACTAAGCAATAGTACTAAACCGCGTTTGCAAAAAGAGCTACTTCAGCTTAGCCAGATTCCTGAACTACGTCAACAGGAGCCACTGACATATTTGAGTGGAACAATCAGAATTATTTAGTGTTGGTAGACTCTTATTTGAACTGGTTTGAGATCAATTTGCTACCTAACCTAATGTCCAGTACTGTCATTACTAAGTTGAAACATCATTTCTAAGTCCATGCTAGTCCACAGAACTTTATTTCTGACAACAGTACCCAGTTTACCAGTCAGTTATTTCAGAAATTTGCAAAAGAGTGGGACTCTATCCATATTACTAGCAGTCCAGAATCCCCACAGTTGAATGGCCTAGCTGAGCGTGCAGTACAAAGTGAAAAGCAATTACTAGAAAGGTCAAAGCTTGACAATAACGATATTTTCTTGAATTTGCTTAATCTCAGAAATATACCCAGTGACAACTTACTTTGCTCTCCTTCTCACAGACTTCTATCTAGGCAAACCAGAACAACCTCGCCTATCAGTTCCAGTTTGTTGGTGCCTAATGCTAAAAACACCAGAGCAATCAAAGCCCAACTATTTAAAAAGTGTTCCTTTCGGAAGTCCAGCTCTGATAAAATGAGCAGATTTCTTCATCCATTGAAAAACGGAGAGATAGTGAGGATGCAAACAGTGAAAGTTTTTGATCAAATTGGTCAAGTGAGAGGTATATGTGCTGAGCTGAGCTACTATTGAGTGGAATCTGAGGATATAGAATACAGGAGAATTTGCAGGCATCTTCTTCTGGTGTCTGAATCAATATCACAGCATCGTACCTGAGATGCAGACTCTAGATCTTAGAGCAACTTAGACAATATTTTTGTTGAAGAACATGTCTTAGTACCTATTCCCATTCCTGATGATGTCCCAAATGTCACTGAAGTTGAACATTCATTAAAGAAAGTCCCTGTTGATAGACCCAGTTCTAATTTTCATGTCACATGATCAGGTTGTATTTCTAGACCTAGTGTAAAATACACATCAACCTGGACATGATTGTTTTATTTGTGTTTAGTTCTGTCTGACAGCATGTCAGAGAATTAGTTCTGTATAACTGCATGTCAAAGGATCATTTTTTTACAACTGCATGTCAATGAATGTTGTCATTTTCAGTGTATGACTTATTTCCCAAAGAGGGAGGATGTAGAACAGAGCGTGTGTTGCAACTTTAAGAAGCATTTTCAAAGTGAGGGCACATACATACAAATAGAAAGTATGTGCCTATAAATATACAGCACGTGCAGGCAGCAGAGCAGTGTCATTTTGAGAGAACAACCAGAGTGTTAACATGTATGAGTGCAGTAGTCAGTCTGTTTATAAATGTATAAAAGCTGTCTGAACTAAACCCACAACTGTTTCGTCTGTTTTATCCTGACCAGACAAGCGACAAGATCCATCTGGTTGATGTTACTGCAACCAGGAAAATTGTTTTCTGTGTGAGGAATTTTAAGTCTGCAGTGGAAGTGGGTTCAAATAGAGACTGGGTTAAATCTTGCAACATAATAGTAATGCCCCATGGAGGTATTGGGTCTCCAATGGGAGGCTTCAGCAGAAAGGTAACTTTGAGGAAGGCTTTTGATAATTTTAAAGATGCTGTTGACATGTCATTGCATCCAACATGTAAACTGTAAATTGCAGCCAATTGTACCTTAGCAGTTGCAAAACTGGAATCTTTGTCAAAAAGATCAGGCAAAAATTAAAGTATGGAAGAAACCAGTGCTGAAATAATGGACCCAGACCTTTGGAGTAGGCCCAATTTCAAAATCTCTTCCATTTAGTGCAGTAAATTTTCCTAGCTGATGGTTTTTGTGAAATAGAAAGAATACTATGGGAGGAAGCCTGGCATCTCTGGCTATAGTTAAATTTAGAGGAATCATGTGGCTAATTTCATAGACTTCTGATCCTGAAGAGGCAATCCAGACAGGTGAGTTATTAAAACTGGATAATGATCCAACATCCATCGAGGATGTACTAGAAGAGGTCATAGGTAGGGGAACCATGTCTGTTGGGGGCAAGAGGGGGCAATAAGGATCACTCTGGCCTTGCACTGCTTTGCTTTCTGTATGAATTTGTTCATTAGGGGTAGAGGGGGAAAAGCATACAGGAGACCCGGGGACCAACTGTGGATCTGAGCATCCCTCTGTGACTCTCCCTTTGAGGAGATCAGGGCAAAATACCTGCTGCATGTTTTGTTTAGATAGGTGGCAAAAAGGTCACAGTAAGGTTGGATCCAGCAAATGAAAACTGTTTGTGTCACTGTAGGATTGAGGGACAACTTGTGAGGTATTAGCTCTGTCCTGCTCAATTTGTCTGCAAGTACACTGGAGGACCCTGGGATATGTGTTGCTATCAGAAATGTTGTGAAGACATTGCCCATTGCCAAACCCTCATGGCTTCTCGACATAGGGGATATGATTGGGCTCCTCCCTGTTTGTTGGTGTACCATACAACAGTCATGTTGTCCTTCTGTATGGGGAAGAGGTTCTGAAATGCTTGGAGGACTGCTCTCAACTCCAAGACGGTGATGTGAAAGTTAGCCTCTGTTGTTGACCATGAACCTTGGACCATCTTCCTTTTGAAATGCCCCCCACCCAAAAAGGGATGCTTCTGTGGTCACTGTTGCAATAAGCTATTCCATCTGGAAAGAGCATGCATAAGTTACAGATGCGGATGTGTGTTTTTTGTAGACTTGTGGAATCCACATTTTTTAATGCAGAGGGTGTGTGGATTGAGACCTCTGTACTGCTAAGGTCCATTGCAGCACTCTCGTGAAATATCTTGCTAATGGAATCGTTAAAATTGTGAATGCCATGAGACCAAGACATGTAGGATTAACCTCACTGATGGTGTTGGGTGGTGTAGAACTTCAAGAGCTGTTAGATGAAGTGACTGGACCCTGGATGTGTGAGGCTGACTATTTGAAGTCTGGTATTTAGGTGGCATCCTATGAATTCTATACTCCGAGTTGGAGTCAGATGACATTTTGTCAGGTTTATGGAAAATCCTAATTTCAGAAGCAGCTGGATTACTTGATCCCTGTATGTGATAAGAAGATGTTCAGACGAGGCAGTGAGGAGCCAGTTGTCAAAATTCAGGAAGATTTGGACCCCAGCAGGCCCAGATGTGCAGCTACTACTGCCATGATCTTGGCGAACACCCTATGGGCTGTGGTGAGACTGAATGTTTCCCAGCTGGAAGTGGAGAAATCTCATGGAGTGCTTTTTCATTTTAATATGATAGTAGGTGTCCTGGAGATCTGAAGAGCACATCCAATCATCCTTCCTCAGAAGAAGCAAAATGGACTGAACTGTGGCCATCTGGGATTTTGTCTGTCTTACAAATTAGTTTAGGTGACTGAGAACCAAATTGGTCTGAGGCCCCTGGACTTCCTTGGTACTAAAAAGAACCCGGAATAGGCTCTGGACTCTAACTGGTCATGGGAGCAGTCTGGATTATCCTATTTTTCTAGCAGCTTCAATATTTCTATGGCTGCTAAGTCCAATTGACTAGGTGGAACATTTGGGACTTCCTTCTTTTTCTGTGGTAGGAAGAAAAGGGAATTGAATAGCTTCTAGATATTATTTTTAGCACCCAAGAATCTGATGTCATGTGCCAGGCTTGAGAGTGCAAAGAAAGATGCCCCCGACTGCCTCCAGAGTGCAGCAGTCGGGAAACCGTTCAGAAGTGCTGAAAGGCTTTCTCAAAGAATGATCTGAGAAAGCCTTGATTGTGCAGTCTGCTTCTGCCTATTCAGCATCATCCGTTAAAACTGCCTCCCCCTGTGCCACTGGGATTTCTGTCACATTGGGAGTCAATGTGACTAACAGAACCATATCTTCTTTCCTTTGCATGTCCATTGTATGGGGGGACATGTTCTGGGGGTGGAGTAGAAGGGTCAGAATTGGACAGGGAGCTAAAAAGCAGAATTCCTCAGAAACTCTTAGTGATGGCTGTCCACATACAACAGGATTAAGAGGCGAAGAAGCAAGGAGCAAAAGGGGTTTGGGTGAAACCGAACTGGCTCAAGCTACCCTGTCTTTGGTATTTGCCAAAACCCTTTTAAAGTATCAAAGGCCAAAGTTGCTACTGGAACTGATGATTCCCTACATTACAAAGATGTGAGGGAAACCTTGGCACCAATGAACTGAGGCCTGATAACGATCTTGGATCCGGGCTATCCAGGGCTGAAGCCTCGAGAGGAAGAAATGGCTGCAAGAATCTTGTCATCAACTCACACCCTCGCAACTCAGCTCTGAAGCTCTGGCTCCAAGTTTCATCTTGACCTGATGGCATCAAAGTCAAGAGAGACTGGGAAACAGTTGGTGTCAAAGATACAAGAAGCTCTAGTGCTGATAAAGATGCTATGGTTCCAGTTAATTCTGGTAAAACCAAACCCAAAGGTTGGGTCAGTAAGGACTCTTGTACAGGAGTGGTAAGTTCACCAACACTCAGAACCTTCTCAGGGGAAGGTGCTGATATAATCCCAAGCTGTACCTGTGTCCTCAGGAATTTCCTCATTATTCTGTTTGTTCTGTGTGTTTTCTTGATGATCAAGTGGATGATGCTGCCAATGATGGCTGGGAATAGTGTCTCTCTTAGAGGACTGGAGACTGGAGTCTAAACGAACCCACTCGCCAAGTAACTTGTTCCAAGAGAAGGTGATTGGACCTGAAAGAGTGTTGGATACAATCTTCTAGGCACTTTGGGGTCAGGGCCAACAGAGGTCGTCAGTTCCAGAGACCCTTTCTTCACAGATTTAGATGGGGACTTACTCCTTTCCTTTCTTCTGTTATCTTTATATTCTTTTCTTTGTCCTGGGCCTTCAGCTTTGTTTTCTCTTTCTTTGAAGGTGAGGAAGGGAAGAGATAGTCCCATGTCTATGCAGGAAAGAGCCCCTTTAACACTAGTTTGTCTCTTCAGGTATGGAGCGACCTTGCACTGAAGGCTGCACAGCACTGGCACTCTATGTCAAGGTGAGAGGCACTGAGACAATAAACGCATTTAGATTGTGGGCCCTGAGGTGGTAATTTGTGCCCACACTCTAAGCTTCTCCTAATTCCTGTTGATTCTGACATTTTGATTAATCCTGAAAAAAGAGAACTTTCTGATACCAAAAAAACTACCTCTGAACCAAGCACAACTATTATAATATATCCTACAATAACTATGGAAAAATACTTCTTAATACAAAGACCTAAGATCTTAACTCTAGATTAACAACTATTTAACTAGGTAAATAACTACTAAACACAGTCTATAACGTAACAACCCAACACTTATCTAAAATATCAAACGTATATACTAATGTGAATAGTTAGAGTAAAACTTTCATGGTAGGAGAGGAGCAGTAACGCTATAACAGAAATATCCTACTGAATAACTGAGAGCTCTCCGCATGTCCAAAACATTCAAGTGGTAAATGAGATCTGAGCAACTGAGGTACAGCCTAGGGAATTATGGGTTGTTAAAGCTCTGGATCCAATAAGTTTTGAGACAGGCGCTAATGTTGGATCACGTTGGATCCCACAACCCATATGTTTGAACAGATGAAAACAGACAACATTGGATAGAATGTTAACCAAAAAAAACAAAATGCACATTTATGTATAGGCCAGTGCTTAAAATGCAAGGGCTGTAAGTGTTCACAAGTAGAAACAAAAGCTAGTTAGTAAGCTTACAGTTTGAGTGACAATCAAAACACTTATCAAAGTAACCCAGACAATTTGTTGTCTACGACATGGAGATCATTTACATATATATGTCTACAGATATACATACGTACACATTAGCTATATATATATATATATATATATATATATATATATATATATATATATATATATATATATATATATATATATATGGGTTTCCTTCAGATGGTCAAACTTTTAAAAGCTTGACTTTCATATGGCCGAGACCATATGATCAAACTTTTAAAAGCTAGACCGGTCTGAATGGGGATCTCCATAGAGTGCGGAACAGGAAGATTTCCATTTACCGCAATGTAGTGTGATCTCAGACTTGGTATATTTAAATAGCAGGGTGTGGGGGGTGCAGGGGGACTTGCCCCCTGGTAGCACTGTTTAGTTTTTTTTTTTTTTTCTTTTTTTTTTTCAAATTTTCGAACATTCAAATGTTCGATCATATGGTCTGGACCATATGAAAGTCAAGCATTTGGACGTTAGATTTTATATATATATATATATATACATATATATATATATATATACATATATATATATATATATATATATATATATATATATATATATATATATATATATATATATATATATAGATATATCTTTATATATATATATATATATATATATATATATGTACACACACACACACACACACACACACACACACACACACACACACACATATAGAGATAAGATATACATATAGTTATACCAACATACACACATACTGTTAGAAAAAAGTGGAGTTTGTTAGAAAAAAAAAACATGAGACAGTGCCTACTGTTCTAAATGATGTCAGTGTGATGGTGGAAATTAAAGTCTTTTATGCAGCTATTAGTTGTTCTGATGGGTCTCCAGCTGTTTAGCAGATTGAAAATGGCAGGGTGTTACAAGGCATGAAAAGCAAAACACAAAGCAATGCATAAAAGCTGGTATGAAACAGAACAGTGAGAGAGCTTTTAGTCTTGCAAAGTAGATTAGAATCCTTAGACCTATTTTTTTTTTTTGTAAGAAACTTTGTCATCTTTGAAGTTGATCAAGATTTCTTACAAACAAAATCATAGATTAGAATCCTTAAACCTACAATTTTGTTTGTAAGAAATCTTTGTCATCTTTGAAGCTGATCAAGCTATTTAATGATCTACATGTCAAAATGGGCCACCACTGTATTATTCAATGTTAGCATCTCTTCAAGGTCCAAGGTCCATAGTTCCACCTAAAGATTAAAGGGCTAGGTAGAATGATTTTCTTACCGCAGTCAAGTTGTGGTGGTCAAAAAAGTTCACTGCCAACAAAAATGCCCAGTTCTGTAACAAGTTCAAATCACTATCGCTCTACTCAGTATCGTACAGATTGCCCAGAGGTGATCTGTGTCTGGCCTACAAGGCAATCTCAGACCCTGCCCTACTAGAGATGTTCCATATCCATAAGTCTAACTCCTTGCTCATTACCCGCTTGATAGGCCTAAATCTAATATGAGACATTAACAAACCTGCTGGAGAGACAGGTTTGTCTCCTGGAGGCTATCCCATCTCAGGAACAGACTTCACATAAACATCAAACAGAATATGTCGCTGATCCTCTTCAAGTGCAATCATGATGAGTGGATGGAAAACCACAAATTTGTCCCAGGGGTTCCACCTGTGTCCCTCACTGACAGCGGCAACAGGTGCTGACTGAGGTTTCTTTTTTGGGGATAAAATTTGGCTAGGCTTGTAAGGGTCCCAGGGCCATTAGCCTACTAGCCTCCTATGATCCTATGATCCTATAAGTCTGTCAGTTTTGAGAGGAGTGTTCTTTATATGGTATGAACTACATAGGTTCATAGGTTCATAGGTAGATACTAGGCTATTGGCCCTAGGGCCTATATAAGCCTAGCTAAATGGTACCCTGGCTTTTGCCACCCAAGAAAATTATTTACCTGTGCCCCTGTCATGCAGAGCCACAGGAGTGATCCCCGGGGTGAATTTCCTATCTCACTTTTCCAGAAATAACTACATTACAGTTTCTGACACCAAGGAGAGCCCATGGTAATTACACTAGGCATGATTTTCTCATTAAGCCCCAGTTAAAGAACAAGGGTATTAGAAAGACAATTTATATCAATGTTTAGTTTGTAGCTGTCGTTAAACTTGGTCAACCAAAGTTCATTGTTTTTTTTTATTTCAGATAAATACGTGCCAAAGAGGAGGAAGTCCAGGACACTTTGCGATACCACTAGTGACATTTTTTTTTATCCAGGAAAAGGTTCTCCCAACCATTACTGTGTAAGTTCTATCAGACAGCCAGTTAGTTACCTTACAGATAACACAAGGGTTAATATTTAGTGTGGTGACTGTCAATAATAACCACATGGGCAATAGCATCAAGGGTCTTGGATCAATTCAGATATGCAGTATAAAAAGTTCAACCCTTGTATAGGGCCTCAGAAATCTTTTCAAAGGAATCTACTAGGCTGAAAAGACACAAGAAACATTAATGTAAGTTGGGTCAATGGACTGAAGGTTGACTATGTTGTGTATTAGTTCAGTATTAATGTGCTCCGGAACCATGTAAGTGATATTTGAGATGCTTATGAGTATGCAATTATCGGGATCTATAGTATGACTGCCCTTATGTAGTTGTACTACAATGGCCATCCTCCAATCAAAGATATAGCCAATGAAGGGGCTTAGACAGAAGAGGCTTAAGACTAAACTATGATCTGCACATAGTAGAAGGGAACTAAGAAAATTACCAGGGCCATTGGAGCTGGTGTTCTTCATTGCAGACAGTGAAACCAGTACTGCTTCAGAGTGACTCTGGGAGGAATAGTAATGTAAGGGGTGATGGGGGGCATAGTAGTATTTAAAAACAAAGGGAAATTAGAAGTTAATTTGTCAGCTAGGAAGTTGGCAATAACTTTAAGACCTAGACAGGTCACATTGCTTGATATCAGCTCGGAGTAGTACAAGTAATTACTTCTGAAATTTCTAATGTAACTAAAGAAGCCTTGTGAATGTCTTTATTAGTGGTGACAATATAAAAGCTGTGCATTTTCCATAACAGTAGATATATGACCAGGTCCATTTGTCTACCTATTGTACTTTAGGCCGGCAGGACTCAAGCAGCTCAGCCCCTCAAACTTTCCCAAGCTTCCTAATTCCTTCTGTATTCTCATAATTCTGCGCAAAGAAGGATCCCTCTCAAGATGTTTGTTAGCCCAAGGAAGAAGCATAATTAAAAAAAAAGAAACCAAGGAAGGAGACAAAAGCTCTCCGCAGTACTTTCCAAATCTCACTACCAAAAGACAAAGGGAAGGAGGATTGAAGTCATGGAGGAAAATGGACTTCGTTCTACATAACTATCACTACAGTAAGCATATAACTCGTGTATGTAACAGGACAGGTCCATCTTCCTCTACCTATAAGACAGGCTCCCAGTCATAACTTTTTGGATGGATCACTGCAAAGGATGTATTCAAAGACAGCATCACCAAAAGGACCAAGACTGGAGATATCTGCCTAAAAATATCTTGAAGGATAGCATCTCCGGAATGACCTCAGCTGACCTACAAATGTGACATAAGGAAAAGGAAGACTAATACTAATACTAAATACTTTTTCAAAAATATGAGAGGAGGGGACTAGTAGACATTGAGTCCAAGGATCAAGAGCCAGTCACTTTATACAAACTGCCACAGTGACACTAATGCGGTTATAACGGGAAATAAATAACATCTGTAGATGAAGAGCTTGCATTCTAAGAATAGACAGAGACAGAGTGTAAAATCAGTATGCTGCCCAGCTACAGGAAGACTAAGCACAAAGTAAGGAATGGTACAAGGCCAGTAAAAGAGGATCTCAAGAAAGAGATAATTGACAAGCTCGAGAGTGCAGAGAAACACCAAGCGGCATCATCAATAACCCTTCCAAAAGACTGAGGATGGGATCAGCCTGGAGCCTAACACAAGGAAAAGTATTACAACAATATAAAATTCTCAGTAACAAAGAGGAATCTGTAAACTAAGCAGAGAAAGACTGAAGCATTAGACAAAAAGCACATAGCAACAGTCACCAGTTTTTCACTTGAAAGCTTGTTAATCTGTTGATATTTACTTTACAGTACTAATATCTGTCTTCGATAACACTTGCAAACATCACCTCTTCAAAGCCAAGAACACAGCATCCATGGGACCAGACAACATCACAGGCTTCATTCTACACGAACTACAGAACGAACTGGCACCCCACCTAAGTACCATGTTCAGTCATAGCCTCACCTCAGGCTTTGTGCCTGCTGAATGGCGCACAGTAAAGGTTATCCCACTCCACAAGGGGGGAGCCACCACAGACCCCGGGAACTACCTCCCCTTTAGCCTGACGAGCCTGGTCTGCAAGGCCATGGAACGAATCATCATGGAACTTATAAACAAAGACATTGGTAATCTCCAAACTCTGGATCCCACCCAGTTCGGGTCTGTAAAAGGCAGATCATGTCTCCTAAACCTGAGAGACTTCTTTGAAGCAGTCACCAAAGCCGTAGACAAGGGTAAGGTGGTTCACACAGCCTATCTAGATCTTGCCAAGGCTTTTGACACCATCCTCCACTCTGGAGTTATAGATAAACTCACTAAACTAGGTATAAATCTCTATGTCACAAGATGGGTTGCCAACTGGCTCACTGACAGAACCCACACTGTGAAAGTAGCAGACTCCAAATCCGACTTCAGACCAGTGACAAGTGGAGTACCACAGGGTTCAGTCCTGGGTCCTCTCCTGTTTGGTATCTACTTCTCTGAAGTACAGGCTAACACAGAAGGTCTTTGGCTAATGAAGTTCGCAGATGACTGCAAACTAGGAGCCATAATCGAAACTCCTAACGATGTGGACATCCTACAAAAGTGCCTCACTGAGACAGATGCCTGGTGTCAAAGCCATAGCCTCAAGCTCAATGCTAAAAAGTGCATTGTCATCCCCTTTGGTAAAAACTCTGCACCCATGAACTACAACATAGGCGGTAGTATAATTAACACCAAAAGTGTGATAACAGACCTTGGGACACAGGTGGACAGTAGTCTCTCCTTTGATAATCACATCGCCACAGTAGTCAGGAAATCCTTCTATGGAGCACACCTCATCACAAAACGTTTCTCATCCAGAAAAAAAGAGGTCATTGTTCCCCTCTACTCATCACTCATTAGACCCATTATAGAGTACAACGCCCCTTTTGGTATGTACCTCACAAGACATCTACAACAACTGGAAAGGCCGCAGAAATACCTCACAAAGAGGATTACCGGCCTCAAACAGTTGCCCAATGCAGACCGTCTCAAAAAACTCCAGCTTTACTCTGTCACATATCGCCTACTCAGAGGTGATCTCTGCCTAACATACAAAGCTATGTCAAACCCAGAGCTGTTGGACATGCTCCACTTAAAGAAATCCCAATCCCTCCGAGCTACACGCTCTAGGGGCCTAAACCTTGTCACCACAATAAACAATACATGCCGGAGGGATAGATTCCTGTCCCAGAGACTTCCCATACTCTGGAATAAACTACCTATCTATATCAAACAAAGCTCCTCATTAGCACTCTTCAAGAAAAATCTTGATGACTGGATGGGAAATAGGACAATCACCCCGGGGATCACCTCTGTGGCTCTGCTCGACAGTGGCACAGGAAAATAATTTTCTTGGTTGGCAAAAGCCAGGGTACCTTTTTGGCTGGGCTTGTAAAGGCCCCAGGGCCGATAGCCTAGTACCTATCTATGTACCTATGAACCTATGTTCCCTCAACCTAACATCCTACAGTAACAAACTTTATTCTTACCTAATTCTATCCTTCACATCACCTATCCCTAGTCCTGTATTCATGTTTCAAAAAAAAAAAAAGTTTTTGCTAATTTGATTTATGTACTTTATGAATTGCCAACTTTTATTGTTTATTAATTTCTACTTCACTGTAATCTGGTATGTATGCTATTCTTACTTTTCTCCCATGTATTATATTATATTGTATTGTATTGTATTTCCGTGCTTAGTATTTTGGAGCTTTTCTTCCCGTACCTCTGCTGAAAATGGACCTGTGTCGAGTCGGACCTTCCCGGTAAACAAATGTAAAATAAAATAAATAGTATTGGCCCAAAGGCAACAAAAATTGCAAGGCCAGTGACTACAAAAACTCTTGAATGAAGAGGAATGCTCTAAGTGTGAAGATGAGAGTTAAGTGAATATCATTGGGTAATACTCTGTACATCAGCCTGACAGATGTAGAGTCAGTGTGGTTATGGTCATTTTAATCCAAAAAGAAAAGGAATACAAAGGGAAGGTTGAAGAGTATCCAGCACACAATGCCTTTGAGACATAAAAGCTAGGTGAAAGTTTTAAGGTACACTCCCTGATCTACACAGAAAGTGTAGGGGGTCCAAATGTAGAGATGATAAATCAGCAATCAAAGGAGAGTAGTTTTGCTGAAATTATATTAATCCTCAAGTCTTGGTGAGTACCTTCATGAGATGGACCCTGTTTTTCACAAAATCTGACTAAAATGACACTTATATATAGACTGTATTTATATAGCATACATCATGGACAGAAGTAGGTTAAAAATTAAAAAAGATAGCTGGGTGCACAAGACCCAGGATAAAAATGTGCCAATCCTTGTAGACACACTGGTGCCAGGACTGGAAAAGATGACAGTGTAGAAGCATCAAAATACGGAAACATTCCTACAATGGGGCCAGACCAGGCCCAGGGGAGGATGGCCCCCCTGTTATAGAAGGAAATAGCAGTCCATAAAAATCACAAAAACTAATAGACCAAAGAAAAGCCATAAAGAAGATAAAGTGGACTACTGAGGATAACAAAGAAATCATGTATTGTTACTATTGTGCAAAAAGCCCAGAATTCCCAAACAAAATATACACAAAATTACCACAGAAATTAGAGGAAAGAAAAATACTTCCACACGAAAAACTGTCAGAAGCTTCAAATAAAAATCGGTATTCATTAATATAACAAATTTGTGGAAAACAGTATATAGATCAAGAAATATTGATCTGTTTGGAAAAAGAAGCATATGAGGAAGTGTGAAAATATAAATAACAAAACCTATAGATTTTTGAAAAGTACAAAAAAGAATATGGACATGGGAAAGAAACAGAGATTTTGATATGGTGCAATATTTATGCAAAGGAGAAAGCCAAATTAATTAATATAAAGAAAGCAGCCCCAAAGATATTTGAAGAGAAATACAGGCAAAGGATTCCAGATATGGAAAACTTTACTATACAAAAAATAAGAAGACAAAAAGGAAAAGTATAAAAGGAGATTAGTAATGGTGAAGTTAAAGAAATAGAAACAGAGGTTTTGGAGTACCTGCAAAGTGAAGAATTCACTGTAGAAAATGTAATTCAGAAAGCACCACAACAAGACAGAGAAATAGATATCCAAATTAAGGGGAAACCAGTGAAACTGGAAGCAATTGGTCAGGTGCCATATAAAGATATGTTGGAGCCTTCTACAGGAAACCAGCATAAATGTTCACTTCAAGCTGGACAGCAAGGGAAGGAACAAGAAACTCTGGAAACTCTGATGCAGTTAATGTTGAGGAGTGATAGGCCAGTGAGTTCCCATATGACAGAGTAACGGATGGCACAGGATGAAACTGAAGAGAATGTGCCACAGGAAGATGGTATAGAACTTTCTATAGAATGTCCGCAGGAAATGGAAAATAAAAAATGTGCCCTCAGTTTAGAAGAAAACGAGCTAAGAGAAGAGTTGCTTGATTTAATAGAGACAGATAGACATATTACGTTCAATGAAAGAAATAGACTGCAGGAGGTCAATAAAGCCCAAAAAGTCAGAAGTTTGATAAAACAAATGAATACAGTAATTAGGACTGTCCACAGAGATTCATGAAATAAAACAGAAGTAAACAGGATATATTACTGTACAGCTAAATTAATAACCAATAAAGCTCTACCACAAGAACACAGGGTAGTGATGGAAAGGAAGGGAAAACATCGAATACCATCATGGAGAAGTGTCACTGTTAGAATATAGAAGAGGGAACAGATCAACAAACATACTATGAAAGATAGACATAATAAAAGCAATATGCAGTATTAGCACAGACCAGGATCTATCATGCACTATCGCAAATAACAAGCTAAAAATCTCAGCACAGGCAGAAAAACTTAGAAGATAAGTATAAAGGAAATGTACAAAATAAGCAATTTATTGATGATCCAAAAAAGTTTTACAGAGAGTTGGGAAACAAGGTAAAAGGAATTGAAAGTCCACCAAAAACAGGAGAAATAGATACATTTTGGAGAAGTATTTATGAAGATCCTGAGGAACATAACAAAGATGCTAAATGGATAGAAGAAGTGAAAGAAAGAATAAGAAGTTTAAAGGTACAGGATATGAAATGGGAAGAAGTAACAGCAAGAGACATTGAAACAAAGTAAAGAAAAGCCTCTAATTGGAAAACCCCAGGCCCAGATGCAGTACCTAACTTCTAGTTAAAAGTATAACATCTTTGCATGAAGATTTAGCCTTGAGTAAGAACTATTTGTATGCGCATCACGAACAGACACCAACTTGGCTAACAACCGGAAAAACAATGCTCCTACTTAAGAGTGAACCTGCAAGCTACCCTAGAAACTATAGACCAATAACTTGCCTACCGACAACATATAAACTATACACGGGAATTGATATCAACAGAGTTTATAGTCATTTAGAAGAAAATTGAATTATGGCAGTAGAACAAAAGGGCAATAAAAGAAAGTCATATGGAACAAAGGATCATTTGTTGTTAAATAAAGTCATAGTGGAGAACTATAAAAAGGTGAAGAATCTAAGTATGGCATGGATTGACTACAGAAAAGCATTTGATAGTGTCCCACATTCATGGATAAAACTGTGTTTAGAAATGTGTAAGATACACCCTGCACTGATCAACCTCATTACAGTGACCATGAAACAGTGTCAGACTACTTTGCAATAAGCCATGATAAAGGACAAATCATTATCCCAGGGATAAAACTTCAAAGGGGGATATTCCAGGGTGACTTTCTGTCACCACTACTATTTTGCCTTGCCCTTAACCCATTAAGCTGTCTACTTAACAGCTTAGGCCATGGCTATAATTTGGCTCCTAGAAAACATCAAAGTGTAAAGACTCATCTTCTCTTTGTCGATGATTACTGTATAGCTCATCAGATGAGGAACTGAAAGCACAACTGCAAGTTGTCAAAACAGCTTCAGATGATATAAGAATGTCATTTGGTCTTGATAAATGTGCAAAAGCAACCTTTAAAGCAGGAAAACTGCAGCACCAAGAAAACATCAGTTTTTGACAAGAATGTCAAAAAAAACAGCGCAGAGGTGTAGCAGTAGCGTTGTCGCCTCACACCAAGTGGTTCTCCGGTTCGATTCTCGGCTGGTGTGCCTTCTGTGTGGAATCTGCATGTCCTCCCTGCGTTCGTGTGGGTTTCCTCCGGGTGCTCCGGTTTCTTCCCAAGTTACAAAGTCATGCATCTGGAGCATTTCTTCCCGGGCCTCCGCTGAGAATAAATGTGCTATAAAAGAACTTGAGCAAAAGGGAGTGTATAAATATTTGGGAATTGATGTAAATGTGATATAAAAGAACTTGAGCAAGAGGGAGTATATAAATATTTGGGAATTGATGAAGGATCAACAAGAAAACATGAACAAATGAAAATAAAATTTAGGAATACTTTAGAAGACTTAAATTAATCCTGAAAACAGCATCGACATTTAGGAACAAAATTCAAGCTATAAACCAATTTGCTATTCATGTCCAAACTTACACGTTTGGAGTGACTGACTGGCCCCAAATGTGTTGGATAGATTAGGCAGGAAAACCAGAAGGATGCTTCATGCTCACCACATCTTTTTTTAGTGCATATGAAGATTATATATTCTCCATTCCGAAGGAGGGATGGGCCTCCTTGAAAATGATTACATGTATAGATCTGCAATCATGGGACTGCACAGATTTAAGCTGACCTCACAAGACCCAAATGTAATTAAAGTTTTGAAGCATGAGGAGAATAAATCTACGATGACTTCTCTGCTTAATCTAGCAGAAGCATATCGGTGTAAATCAAGAATGGAAATCAAACCAGAAGTAGATAAAATCAGGCAGTAACTGAATGTGCCAAAAAAAACCCCACAAGAAATAATGAAAGGTGAAGGGCCGGATAAGAAGGCAAGAAATGTGGAAAATGCATAAATATAGTTGCAAGTAGAAAACTTCTGGAAGAACCACGTTTATCAGGATTGAATGCAGAAATGGTAAAGAATGGTAAATTCAGTCCAAGAGATGAAAGGTTAATATTGGTGGCCCACAATAGTGGGCTGCATGCTGTTGGTTTACAAAGTCTATTGAACATGCTGGAGAAGCAGACAAATGTAGATTTTGTAAAACAGAATTGGAAACAGTTGCACACCTCGTTGCTGGTTGTGTCATACTAATGGCAGAAGGGCTGTATACTGAAAGGCATAATAATGTGGCAAGACTATTGCACTGGAGATTGAAGTGGCTGAAAAACACTAGAAACATGAATCAATCACAAAGCATCATAGAAAGTGATGATTTCTACATCACATGGGACCACCCATTATCAACAGTTGAAAAGATATAGCGGTCCATGAAAAGAACACAAAAGTAGCACTGATCATTGAAATTGCCACACCCAGTGACTACAGTGTCTTGCGTACAGAGAGACACAAAGTCATAAAATATCAGGATTTGCAGGCAAAAATGAGAGCAATGTGGAACAGGAGTGGATTATTGCAGTTATACAATTAGATTATTTAAGAAATAAATTGCTTATATTGTCTTTTCGGCTTTTCCCGGTTAGGGGTCGCCAGAGCGGAACTCCAATCCACTAATGATTGGAAGTAGATTTTTATGGTGCCGAGTTGCCAGCCCGAAGCCCAACCTTCAGTGAAGGCACGCCCATTCACACATGTCTTTCGGAGGCCATTCGACCATGGGGAGGACATGCAGCCTCCACATAGAAGGCACTCCAGCTGAGAATCGAACAGGAGAACCTCTTGCTGTGAGGCAACATTGCTACCGCTGTACCACCGCAGCTTACTAATAGGGACTTCAGTCTTCTTCCACATTCTCTTACCTAGACTGTTGTACTGCTCATGCATATGGGGCTTGTGCTCCCACACTTGCACAGTACAGCAGTGCAATGCTGGAGAAGCATCGGAGTAAACAAAATCTCAGTTCCTGTTTATTTTTTAACAGTATAGAAAAATAGTTTTTACAAGGTATAGTGCAAAAATATAAGGAAAATCAGGTAGGTGTCTGTTTGGTTTTACAACACGTACCTGACTTTTTCTTATATTTTACTCTGTCCCTCAGCATATACCAATAGAAAGCCTGGCCGCTCAGCAGCTGGACTTTTATTCTGTTGGTGTATGCTCAATTTACAGTGAGCATGCCAGTTGATCTTTCCAATCAGAGTGCTAGTTTCTAAATAGTAATGAGCCTTAATTGTATAATTAAAGGTACATCCTGCCCCTGAATGTGTCAGCTAGACAGACACACATACAGACTAAAGGTCATGGAAACACAACAACAAAGTAGTCTTAGTCCTGGAGAAAAAGGTTCTACTACTGTACATAGTCCTAAAAGGAGAACTAGGACATATTTTTGAGGGAGGCAGCCTTGCCGAAGACATATTCCTTAAAGAAAAACTAGGAAAAATGTTTGAGGAAAGTGGCCTTGCTTACATGGAGGGGGAAGAAGGAAAGACTCTTTTGCTGGAGTACAATTTCCAATGATGATCTCACTTGGCAGATAAAGTGTAGGAGGGAAGGGAAAGAAACAGACATGCATGATCTAACTTACTCTTCAAAGAAAACAAAAGTGCAATGGATGGTATCCGCAAATCAGATGTTATAAGTTCTAAAAAGAGTTGTGCTAAAAAAGATGAGCAGAGTAAAAGTCATCCCATAAGAAAGAGTAACAAATTGCTAGGAATACAGCACCATCCAACCCTGTCCAAGGATCGAATTAGGAATTAAGTGCTATCAAAAGCTGAAAATACTGCATCGATGGGTCCTGACAATATCCCTGGATGCATCTTAAAAAGCATGAAGCATGATGTAGTCTCCATGCAGGCTTTGTACCAAGTAAATGGAGAACAGCTACAGTCATTCACCGTATAAGGAAGGACCATACAGAGACCCAGGCAATTACAGACCTATAAGTTTGACCAGCTTCATGCAAAGCCAGGGAAAGACTTATCATGGAACTTAATCAATCAGGAACCTTCAAACACTTGACCCATCTCAGTTTGGATTTGTCAAGGGAAGGTTATGCTTACTCAATCTGGTGGATTTTTTTGAAAAGGTAACCAAAGCAATGGATGAAGGCAAAACAGTACACACAGCATATCTCAACCTGGCCAAAGCTTTTGACACAATGCCCAACTCAAGCATAGTAGAAAAGCTAAATAAACTGGGAATAAACACCTATGTCACCCACTGGATTGCCAATTGTCTCACAAATAGGATGCAGGAAATCAAAATAAGGGAAATTATTTCCACAAAGAGACCAATCACTAATGAAGCCCCCCAGGGTTCTGTGCTGGGACCTGTCCTACCTGACATCTACTTTTATTTTACTTTTTCACATAAACCACATATTCAAGCACAACTTGGATCTATGGATGGGAAGCAGAAAGTTTAACACAGGACTGTCCCCAGTATTACTAATGGACAAAGGCAGCTACTAAATGCTTTATTCCATGCCTAGGTCTCCTCAAATTATCTGTGGTATGAGCCTAGTTATTCTCATTACGGGTAATATATAATTATCGAACAAGGCCAATCTCTACCCAAATGGGATAGGTTCATTTGGGTACAAAAAGGAAAACTGGTTAGGCTTAAAATGGCTCGCAAAGGCAGACAGCCTGGTGTTTATCTATGAACTTGTGAACCTCTGAATAACATAAGGAGAATGCGGTAAAACCAAATGTTAAGTACCTCCAGTCTTTGTTCCCTGGTAGAACTCCTGAAGAATGGAAATGTATATCAGACCTAAAAATGGGTTTGTGTGGTATGTTCATCCAAAACCTTACCTCTGATGAGAAATGTTACAGAGGCGATGAAGTCTGAATTCCTCAGAAAATGAACCAGTACTTTGTCTAAGTGAAACCACACTTAAGGAGCCCAAATGCCATGGCCTCTTAAGAAAGGAATAAAGAACAAGTTATGAAACCAGTTTACCTTCATAAGTACGTTATGCACTTGGGCGAATCCACTATGTGTGAAAGGAGGTTCCCAAATTGGCAATACCTCGAACAAAAATTGTCCAAATGTGCAATGAGCACACACTGGCATTCGCTCATTGCACATTTGACATTTTGGGTGCGGAGTGCACTATAGCAGGGATCGGGAAATGAACACTTACCCCACTGTAGTGTGATCTCGGAGTTAGTATATTAAAGTGTGGGCGGTGTGGGGGACACAGCCCCCTGTATTACAATGTGTCTTCGACACTGTAGTTCGAAAATCAGCGAATCTGCTGTTCGATTTGCTGATTTTCGAAATACGGAGACTTTTGCAGTTTAAAATGTGCGCTTTTCATTCGCACAAATGCGCAATCGATATTGTCATTTCCGACAATATGAAGGTAAACCATGAAATCCTTTTGATGCAGGATGCAGGTCTTAAGAGATATCTCATCTAAGAAACAACTACATTTCTTGAGAGTGAAAGGAATGAGACTGCAAGGATGACAATAATTGCTGTAGGCAATGAATTAAACTGGAGTCTGTGAGGATGGGATGGACCACCTTACCATTGGAACTGTGGCAATCAAATTGGTTGCTGGCCCAGAAGGATCCAAAAATAGTAAGGTAAGTATGCAATTGCAGACCACCTTGGCATAGGGACCATGTCAAATGAATATGTAGCTGTTCCTTGATAGGATGATATAAAAACAGGATGGCTAAGAAGTCTCATTGTTCAACTGTAGTAAAAAAGAAGTTAGGTACTTACCATAACGTTCCATGTGTGTTGTCTGTCTCTACCTTTATTCTCACTGATGGGTGAAGAAGAGGCAGGGAGTATTCACCTCTCTTCTGGTAATTAGGGAAGAACACTGGTAGCTCAATAGATTGATTTAGGTTACTTTCCGATACAACCTTTCACAGAAATGAAGGATTAGTGCATAAAGAAACTCTATCCTTATGAAAAATTAGGTAAAGGGGGTTGGAAGACAAGGCATGCAACTCTGAGACTCTTGGCTGAGGCAATACCTACTAAAGAGAGTGTTTTCCAAGACAGAAACTTTAGATCACATGTGGCTGAAGGTTCAAAGGGGTAACAAATGATATTTGTTAAAATTAAATTCAGTTCCCAGGGAGGAGTTGGACTCTTATATGGGGGTCTAATCATTGTTGTTCCTTTCAAAAAGGCCTTACAGAGTCTGTGTGATATAATATCAAAGCATTTCTCTCCCACATGGAAATTTGAAATTGCTGCTAGTTAGATTCTAATAATAGAAGCAGCCCCACCTTCATGAAAAAGTTTGATTAGAAATTCCAGTATAGAATGCATGGATGTAGAAAAGGGATCTAGCTGGTTATCAGTCACCCATATTACAAACCTATCCCATTTACTCTTGTATATCTTACGCGTAGAGGTTTTATGGGAGGACAACAGAATATGTTTTACCAGACAGGACAGATGGGGAAATCTGGCAATCAAGGGAACTGGAGCAGCCAAGCTATTAACTTGAGGTTGTAAAGGCTGAGATGTGCCATTCCTGAAGGATGCGTTAGTAAATCTGGAGCCTGGTCCAGAATCCATGGTCTGTCCCAAAGATGAGACTATAGAAAGGGAAACCAGATTTGATGAGGCTAATAGGGTGCAATCAGGATTACTGTGGTCTCCAACAGACTTGCTTTCTGCAATAATTTGGGAATTAGAGGAATTGGAAGGAATGCATATAGGAGTCCCGGAGGCCAATTGTGAACAAGTGCATCCCTTGGTGACTCCCCCACAGAAGGGGTTAGGGCAAAGTAGTTGCTGCATTTGGCATTGGTGGGTGAAGCAAAAAGATAGCCACAAGGCTGGCCCCATTTCTGGAAAATCTCTTCTGCTACTCTCTGATTGAGGGACCACTCATGGGGTCATAATATGGCCCTGCTCAATTTCTCTGCAATAACGCTAGATTTCCCCGGAATGTGCACTGCAATCAGAAAACGGTTGGAGGATGTCACCTATTGCCAAACCTAAGAGCTTCTCGACAAAGGGGATACGATCTGGGTCCTCCTTGTTTGTTTATGTACCAGACTACCAACATATTGTTTGACTGAATTGCTATCATTCCTAGAGGGACAGTGTCCCGAAATGCCTGCAACACCAAGAGCACTTCCCTCATCTCTAGGACGTTTATGTGCAAGTGAGCCTCGAGTTCCTCCCAGGTGCTTTGGACTGTCTTTCCCTAGATTATGCCCCCCCCCCCCAATCTGGGAAGCATCTGTGGTCATCGTGGCTTGGGGTTGATGGGGGATAAAGGGATGGCCTTGAGATACTGAAGGAGAGTGAATCCACCACTCAAGATCCTTTTTGCAGGAATTGGTTATGAGAATGTTGTGTGACATTGGTAATTCCTAGAGTGACCATTGTGTGGAAAGTAACCAGTGAAGTATCCTCATATGTAGTCGAGCTAGAGAAATAAGTACAATAAATGCTGCCATCTTCCCCAGAACCTGTAGCACTTGTTTTGCATTGGCTCGAGTTTTCCTGATTAATAGTTTCACATGTAGATGAAGATCATGCACTCTGTTGCGAGGGATTCTTGCTACCAGCGTGGTTGTATATATCTCTGTTCCTATAAAATGTAAGTTTTGAAATGGCTGTAGAGCAGATTCGTCGTAATTTATGGCAACTCCCAGGGAGGAGCAAAGCTGAGGTGTATAGTCCCTGGCTTGTAGCAGAAGATGCCTGGTTGGGGCAGTTATGAGCCAGTTGTCCAGATAAAGAAACACCCAGAATCCTTGGTGTCTCAGGTGAGCCGCCACTACTGCCAAGCATTTGGTGAACACTCTGGGGGCTGTAGTGAGACTAAAGGACACAGCATGAAACTGGAAGTAACTGGCTCCTAGCCAAAAGTGCACAAACCTTCTGGATTGCCTTTCCATTAGACTGTAGTAGTACACCTCCTGAAGGTCTATAGAGCACATCCAGTTGTCTTTTTCCAAGAATGAAAGTATCGACTGCAGTGTCACCATCCGGAACTTGGTTTTCTTCACCAATTTGTTGAGATTGCTGAAATCCAAAATGGGTGTCTAGTCCCCTGTTTTCTTTGGAAGTAAAAAGAATCTTGAGTAAGTTCGGGATCCTCAATGGTTTGTGGGGACTTCTTGGATGACTCTTTTTCTTAGCAACTTTTGGATTTCTAACGTTGCTTGTTCCCTTTGACTGGGTGGAACATCTGGAACTGATTTGTTTTTGGGACTCAGGAGAGAGAAGGAAATGATATAACCCCTGGATATTATGTCCTGCACCCACTTGTCATTGGTTATCTTCCACCAGGTTTCTAGGTGAAGTGACAGTCTTACCCCGACTGCCTCCAGAGGCAAGCAGTCGGGCACTCCTTTAGGAGCGCTGAAAGGGTCTGTCAAAGAAAGATTCTCTGGAGCCCTGATTCTGCAGGCTTCCTCATCCACAAGTGCAGCGTCTTCTGTTACTGTTCCCCCCTCTTCCCCTGGGGGAACTACCACCCTGTAAGTCCTGGTAAGACCTTCGAGATTTCCTGAACCACATCTTCCCACTACCCCTCTGACTCTTTGGAAACAGTCTGATGGGTGTGGAAAAATGTACTCCAATGGCAGACAAGGTCTTATCCTCCTGCTCACACTGGGTTAGCATTTCTTTTACTTTGGGCCCAAAGAGAGATGAGCCATCAAAGGGAGCATTAACAAGTGAAGACTTAAAAAGCTCCGCGGAATTGCAAAGGTGCATCCAGGCTTGCCTCCTATGGAGATACCTGAACCCACTGCCCTACTCCTTCCATCTGCTGCATATGAAATTAATTTCATGGACTACCAAGTTGAGTGTACCGAGCTGTGCGTTGATCTTATCTGCTGTCGCATCCGCAATAGCTCCCTGGAATATTGGCGGCCCAAGACAGATGATGATTTACAAAGTCCATTGAACATGTGGGAGAAACAGACAAATGTAGGTTTTGTAGAACCGAATTGGAAACAGTTGCACACCTTATTGCTGGTTGCAGCATACTAATGGCAGAAGGACTGTATACTGAAAGGCATAATAATGTGGCAAGACTGTTGCACTGGGGGATTGTGCAAACATTATGGTACTGAAGTGGCTGAAAAGCACTGGAAACATGAGTCACAAAGCATCATAGAAAATAATGAATTCTACATCACATGGGATCATCCATTGCCAACAGTTCAAAAGATAGATGCCAGAAAACCAGATACAGTGGTCCAAGAAAAGAAGACAAATGTAGCATTGATCATTGAAATTGCCACACCCAGTAACTACAGTGTCTTGCGTACAGACAGACACAAAGTCATTAGGATTTGCAGGCAGAAACGAGAGCAATGTAGAAGAAAGATACCCACAAAATTCCAACAGTGGTAGGAGCAATGGGTCTGCTAAAAAATAGTCTATAATCATATTTAGATATACTACCAATACATGTAACTCTGTACAAATTGCAGAAGGAATAATTACTGGGCACATTGCGGGTGCTGAGAAGAGCACTTCTGGCTGACATCAAAGATTGAAACAATACTAATTTCATGAACTTTAATCATACTTTGACTTAGGAATGAGGTCCATTCCTGTCACTATAATAGAAACCCAAAAGATTTGAGAAATTAAAAAATAAAAAGAGGGAGTCTGAGAGTTCTTTCAGCAGGTTCCTCTGAAGTCTGGTGAAATGAGTGAGATCATTCAGAGATCATAGCGTAAAAGCAGCTGATGAGAAGACACGCTTCCCATTTCTTTCCATGGTCTTAGAATCCTTATTAGGGGGACAGACAGTGGAAATGGTCTAGGAAAGTTCCTTTTTCTTGGCAGCCGCCATGACCATGGCATCCACTGTTACTCCCTTGGTGAGAAAGGCTTGGTCCTTGGGTGCTGTAATGTACTTGTTTGGCCGCCTAAGGAGTGGTTTCTATGGAGTCTGGGGTCTCCTAGGCCTTTCAAGAGATTAACTGAATAAGCTCATCAGACAGCAGTGTCACCCAAGAAGTTGAAGGGCGAGATCCAAAGGCCTTGAGGTATGTCGATTCCCTGGCTGAAGGGGATGATGACTGCCAGTTACCTATCTGTTTTATAATTTCCAGGATGTCTCCAAAGGAGACGACCTCAGGAGTTCAGGAGGTGACCGAGGGGACCCTTCTGCTTCACTGAGGTCAGTATCTTAAGTGAAGGACTCCTCTGGGGAGTCCAGATGCTTCCTCTTGCATGGCGTCTTCTGAGGGACTTCCTCAGTTGGGTACTCTGAGGAAGTTTAGAAGAGGGAGGAGTCCCCTGGGGAACATACTGAGGCCTTGGATCCCTTTGGTCCTGTGGATGGAGGTGATTAGGTAAAGACACCTGCACCAATGAGGAAGGAATCTCTGAAGGGGACTGTGCCTGAGCCTGAGGAGTAGTCATTGCCCTCCTCATTAACTTCAAAAGTAGACCAACCCTGCTTCGATGAACTCCCCCGGACCAGACAACTCAGATGTCGGGGCCGAAAAAGCCCTCAGAGCAGGAGATTGAAGCTCCGAAGATGAGGTGGGAGTTGAACCAATCTGTGCCGAGGCCCAGAGATAGTGCCAGATCTGAAAAGATCTGAACCAGCTCAAGGACCGACCAGTGAGTGTCGGCTCACAGAGGTCTCCTGATCTGACTGGGCAGAGACGGTCAGGGCAGACATTGGATCTGAGGAGCTGACAGGTCCTGAACCTGATACAGACACCAGTTGGATATTGGAGTCTTCCGGCTCTGAAACCGAAGGATGGATGAAAGGAGGATTAGGCGCCACAGGGCAAAGATGAGTCTGGTCCAACTCCTTTGGGTTTGGATCCAAAAGAAACTTGGCCAAGACAGGTGTCTTGAGAATCCTCGTCACTACCCTATCCACATCTTCGCCTGAGAGGCTTCTAGTAGACCTAGTAGACAATGTTGGAGACCTGGATCTAGTTAAAAAAGGGAATGGGAACCGAGACGTAATAGGCTCCAAGGATGGAGATTGGCTCCGACAGCAAAATTTAGAAGACAATAGGGCCTTCGGAGTCAATGACTCAGAGTCCATTTTGGAGGTGATGATTTTGTCTGATCTGATGAGGTTCCTGCTTCAGAGGTAACTGTCTGCTCCATGGGTGATGTCGGAGCGGACACCTTAGGTTGTTTAGCTTCTGGCTCCAATGAGGTTTTCAGAGCTGGAGAACACTGTTTCCCCTACTCTCAAATTTATTTGATTTTGGAGAGGAGGGATAGGTAGAGATAGCCTCAGAGAATGGGGTTTTAATTAACACCTTCAAAATCAATTTGTTTTTTCATTCCATAAGCGGACTTTGATTAAAGGAGAGGCATATGGAACAAGATTTTTGTAAATGAAGAGGCCCCAAACAGTAAATTCACAATGTGTGCGAATCACTGAAGGGCATCTTTTTGCTGCACTTCTCACATTTTTTGAAATCCAACGGCTTGCTTTCTTTTTGGGACATACTGAAAAAAAAAGCCCTAGATAACAACATTGCAAAAAACTCTAATTAGGAAAGATTAAAAAAGAAAGAAAATTAGAGCTCTTTTTCTCTCTTCATTTTTTTTTTCCCTAAATAAAGCAACAGTATCAGGGAAAAAATCAAGGAAGTCCTCTAACTTAAATGGACTTGGTGAGGGATGGAGGGGAAGATGGTTAACTGCTCTCTAACTAAAATGAGGAGTAACCTGAAAAGAAAAGAAGAAAACCATTACTAAATGCTTGAAAACTTTTCTACGAATGAAAGGAAGGGAAGGAAGTTAAAGGGAACACCCTCTAACTAAACAGGTGTAAGTTAGACATCCTCTAATTAAAATAGACGCTAACAGAGAGGGGAAAAACGAAATAGGTAACTGTTTTAAGAAAGGAGGCCACTAATAATTAGCAGGGAACTAAAACTGAAAATATATGAAAATACTACGAAACTATAAGATATATTGAAAAATTTTACGAAACTGTAAAAAAAAAAAAAAAAAAAAAAACCTAGCCCAGAGCTTGCTTGAAGATGCTTCTCCCAGCGCAGCAAACATGATCTGAGGACGTTGAGCAACTCCATTATGGGTATGGAGGGAGGCCCACGATCTTTACTGAAGACCTTCAGCTATAAAGGCCAAGACCAATCCGAAATATCAGATCTGAACCCATGAGTGAGAATAAAGGTGAAATTGGCAACAAATCTAAGCATTAGTTTTACCATAAGAAATTTATGTCCATAGAGTAAAACAAACAAAAAGAAGTAAAAGTAGACAAGGTGTCTTGGCTTACCAATCAGTGGTCTGCTCTACAGACAAACAGTTTACATGCAAAAAAAAAGCACAGCCATCAAGGAAGCCGGAACATGCCCTACATTGACAGATATAACCCACTGATGGCTTTCTTTTTTCTCCATTATAGCAGTCACTACTAGGGAGAGGTGACCAAAAGGGCTGAAAAAGTCAGCAGTGAGTGGCTAATGGTCTGAATAGTAGAGGGAAAAATACATACCCTGGGATTTATTAATTCCCACACTAAGTGTACATTAAGTATACACCGTTCTGAGTGAACAGACAACAAACTTAACTCACACCTTCTTCCTTCTAATTTTAGTTTTTCTGCTGATTTTCTTGCAGCTTTAAATACTAAGGGGGATTCATAAAGGTTACCGCAAAGTGTACACTACAGGTACACTTAGTGTAAGCTTTCTGAGTGACTAGAAAGTGGAAAAAATGTGTTTAGGATGTTCTTGAATACAGATCATGTACACTTAGTGGAGGTGTTATTGAATCTGGCCCATAATAATAAAAAAAATGAGAATTACCCAGTTTAAGTACTGCTGCAAAATCTGCTTTGTGCTACTTGCTGTGTTATGTAAGGGGAAGGAGATTTACACATTCCATTTGCTGACATAAATCTGAAGAGTAGTATTAAAGCAGACAGAACACAGTAAGTGAAATCTGTAACTGCAGCACGCCCACCAGAATTCATTGCTGGACACATTTACAAAGAAAAAAGGAAGATGGCTAATTTTCTTCCAACCTACATTAGGTATTAATGTAGACTGCAGTGATGTAGTAATTACTGTGAGATATGAAAAAATGACCGAACTCCGGAAAAGTCCAGATATTACTAATTAAGCAGGATATTCCATTTTTGTCACATGACTGCACTATATACATGAAATTATGCATCAACTATAACTTCAGCAACAAATGTCACCACAACTTCAGAAAAAGATTAACAGATATTTATTGGTAAGAAAATAAAATCACAAAATAAAGTATTTATGGTAGAACAGCTGACCTGAGTTTTGCAAGCAGCTCTCCTCTCTCTGCACATTCCACACTAACCTGCCGAATCACCTCATGGAAAATAATGTTATATATGTTTTGTTCTTTCTTCACCAGGTCAAGCAGGCTGTGCATCTGTCATTAAGAGTTAAAATATGCCATTGTAAATGGTTCCTACATTTACTTTAGACATTTCTATATGAAGAGGCCATCATGTCAGTTTTCAAGCAGCACACAACTCAGCCAAATTACTGAATTCACAACAGCATTATAAACTACACAAAATGAGGCACAATGTCTATACTCTGTGTTCAAGGCCAGAATATGATTTGGTGAAGAATATAAAGACTGTGGTAAGTGTGGTCCCCCTATATATTCAAAGGTATTATGTATTAAAATAACTGAAAGAGTTGCGTCCTATCCTCTAGGTGTGGGGAGATCCATCTTCCTGTGCCACCTATGACTCAAGTTTCAGAAGCAGCCCATGTTCTGCAGGTTTTGCTGGTGGCGGTGGTACATCTGATTAACAGATGGAAAACTTTTAGTTATGTACTCACCATAACTTCAGATGTTTGGGATCCATCTCGCCTACATTCTGAATGATGGGTTCGGAGCCGATCCCTCGGCTCCGACTCGGCACGCTTATGCCAAAGAGCGAAGTCTCTTATTGGCTGAGCTTACTATATCCCAGGATGCACCACTACCAGTCCCCCAGATCTAGTTTGTCCGCATACATGCACACACGCATACCCTGCTTATATAACATCGTCAGATGAAACAAGATAAAAACAGTTGAACTCAAAACCGTTCAATCTCTTCTGATCTGCAAGGCAGGGGAAGGAGGGTGGGTATCAGGAATGTAGGCGAGATGGATCCCAAACATCTGAAGTTATGGTGAGTACATAACTAAAAGATGTTATGTGATCCTATCTCGCCTACATTCTGAATGATGGGACAGCGTCCTAGCACCTGAATCCTGGGTGGCTCACTGGAAAACACTCCTGAGTACCGTGGAACCAAATGATGCTCGTCCTTTAGATGCCACATCCAATTTGTAGTGGGAAATGAAAGTGTGCGGGTTGGACCAAGTAGCCGCAGCACAAATTTCCGATATAGCGAGCTTGGAATGAAAGGCTATAGAAGTAGCCATAGCTCTGGTAGAATGAGCTTTGATAGATGATGTAAGATGTTTACTTGAAGAAGAATAGGCCTGAGTTATGCAATCTCTGATCCATTTTGAGATTGTAGCTTTTGTGATGGTTTGGCCCAATTTATTATCTGAGAAGGACACAAACAACTGGTCTGACTTACGAAGTTGCTGAGTCCTGTCTAAATAGAAGCGTAATTGCCTGTGAACATCCAATTTATGGAGAGTGTATTCTGCTTCATTAGAGAATTTTGGAAAGAAAACTGGTAGTTCTAGAGATTGTTGAAGACAGAAACTAGAACAAACCTTTGGGACAAAGGATGGATTAGACCTAAGTGATACTCTATCCTTGTGGAAAATCAAGTACGGTGGTTTAATAGACAGGGCTTGAAGCTCTGAGACTCTTCTTGCAGAAGTAATAGCCACTAAGAATGCCGTTTTCCAAGACAGGTATTTTAATTACAAGTAGCAGCCGGTTCAAGGGGGAGATGTTAATGCGCGAAGCACCAAATCAAGATCCCACGGAGGTGCAGGATGAAAAACTGGTGGTCTTAACAGACTCGCACCTTTAATGAACGTTTTGCATAGTCTGCTGCTCATCAAAGGAGGATCCGTGGAGTCATGGAATTTAGAGATAGCAGCTAGTTGGACTTTAATAGTTGAGACAGAAGATCCCTGATTAAACAGGGATGTTAAGAATTTCAAAACCTCTGGGACAGGAGCAGTGATAGGGTCTAAGCCCTTGAGTTGAGCCAAGATAGCAAACCTCTTCCACTTACTGAGGTACAATTTGTTAGTGGTGGGTTTGTGGGCCGAAGATAAAATGTGAACAACTTCCGGGTCTAGTGTGTGCCTTCTAACTAAGGTTGGAAGTGGAGGAGCCAAGCTGTCAATTTCAGAGATTGAAGGGACTGATGCCAATGTCCCGACTGATGGATTAGCAAATCCGGGATCAGGTCTAAGGTCCACGGATCGTCCACTGCATGCTTTTTCAGGTAAGGAAACCATATCTGACGAGGCCAGTATGGGGCAATCAGAATCATTGAAGACCCCAGTTGAGAAGCTTTTTGAATAACTTTGGGAAGGAGTGGAATTGGAGGAAAGGCATAAAGTAGCCCTGTTGGCCAAGTTTGTGCTAGAGCATCCATGGCTGGTACTTCCTGATGTGGAATCAAGGAGAAGAACCTTTGGCACTTGGTGTTTTGTGGAGTTGCAAATAGGTCGCAGCACGTCCCCATCTCTTGAAAACCTGGGCTGCTACTGTGCGGTTTAGAGACCATTCGTGAGGAGAGAGAATTGTCCTGCTTAATTTGTCCGCCAATACATTTGACTTTCCCGGGATGTGGGTCGCTACCAAGAAGCGGTTGGTAGCTACAGCCCATTCCCACACTCTCATGGCCTCTCTGCAAAGGGGATACGATCTGGTCCCTCCTTGTTTGTTCAGATACCAAACCACCGACATGTTGTCTGTGTGGATGGCGATGATGCCCTGAGGAAGAAACTTGTGTAAGGCCTGTAGGGATAGAAGTACAGCCCTCATCTCCAACACGTTGATGTGGAGAAGAGCTTCGTCCGGAAGCCAGGAGCCCTGAACTAGCCTGCCCAGACAATGCCCCCACCCTATCTGGGAGGCATCTGTCGTCAGCGTAACCACTGGAGGGGGGAGAACAAAGGGTTTTCTCTGATCCAAGTTGGATGTCTGAAGCCACCAGCGAAGGTCCCTTTGCATATTTCCGTAATCATGATGTGATGATTGAGGGAAGATCCTGAAAGGACCATTGAGTTGACAAGAGCCACTGAAGAATCCTCATGTGTAATCTTGCTAGAGGAACTAAAAGAACCGTGGCAGACATTGAGCCTAAAACCTGTAGGACCATCCTGGCTGGGGCTTTGGATCTCGAGATCAGAGCTTGAACTTGGCCCTGTAAAGTTCGGATCCTTCGGCAGGAAGAAAGACGCATCAATCTTGAGTCTATCTCTGCTCCTATAAACTTTATCGTTGAGAGGGCAGCAAGACAGACTTTGACCAATTGAATGTAATCCCTAGGGAAACACCCAGGAGATGGTGGCTTTGAGGTTGTCCATTAGTAGATGCCTGGTGGTGGCAGTCAGGAGCCAGTCGTCGAGATAGGGAAACACTTGGAATCCAAGACTTCTCAGGTGAGCCGTCACTACTGCCAAACACTTGGTGAACACCCTGGGGCTGTGGTGAGACCAAAGGGCAGAGCACAAAATTGGTAATGACTGACTCCCAGGCTGAAGCGCAGATACCTTCTGGACGCCTGATGTATCGGTATGTGATAATAGGCGTCCTTGAGGTCTATGGAGCACATCCAAACATCCTTCTCCAACAACGGGAGAATGGATTGTAACGTGACCATTCGGAATTTGGATTTCGTGACGGATTGGTTCAGTCTGCTGAGATCCAATATTGGTCTCAGGTCCCCTGTCTTTTTTGGCACTAAAAGAACCTGGAGTAATTTCCTGATCCGATCTGGTCTGTGGGGACCGGTTGGATGACTCCTTTTCTAGCAGCTTTAAAGCTTCTGTGGCTGCTATTTCCCTTTGACTGGGTGGTGGGTCCGGGATTCTCTTGGGCGGTGGGGTGAGTATTTGAATGGGATGGTGTAACCTCCGGCAATGATCGAAGCACCCATCTGTCCTGAGTGATTGACTCCCAGGCTTTTACGTGCTTGGCAAAAGCGACACCCGACTGGCTCCGAGCAGCACAGCCGGGCAATCCCTCATGACGTGTGGGAGGCTGAAGAGCCACGAAAGGACTCATGGTCTCCAGAATTGCGGGGCCCTCTGCCGCCTCTGGGACGGCGTCTCCCTGAAAAATTTCCCGCCCTCTGCCTCTGGGACGGGAATCTTCCTGCTGTTGGGAGAAAAACTTGCGAGATTTTGGAACCACATTTTCCCCCTCCTTTGGCCTTGGGGTAAGGCCGAAGGGAGTGGAATAACGGGCACCCTACGGCAGATAACGTTTTCCCTCTTGCTCACAGCGGTAAGGGTGTCTTTCACCTTGGGTCCAAACAATGAGGACCCATCAAAGGGAGCGTCGGCGAAGGAAGACTTGAAAGCCTCCGCAAACTGACACAAGCGGAGCCAGGCTTGTCTCACGTGAGCCACGCCTGTGCCTGCCACTCTACCCGCCCGTTCGGCCGCATAGGAAATGAGCCTCATGGACGAGTTAGAAATTGACGTAAGGATAGCCAACTGAGAGCTAACCGACTGGGCTAGCTGCTCAGGTAGGTTACCGAGAGGGAATCTGACAACTCCTTGACCAGATCCCTCTGAAGCCTGGTAAAATGTGCCAAATAATTCAGAGACCTTAAGGTAAAGGCCGCTGAAGTCAGGGTGCGCTTCCGTACCTATCCATACTCCTAGACTCCTTATTAGGAGGATGGATGGACGTTGAAGCCTCTGCCACGTCCTGTTGTGTAGCAGGTGCCACCACCATGGCATCTACAGCCCCGCCTTTAGTAAGGAACTCCTTCACGGGGGTGCAGATAAGAATTTATTTGGACGAGAGGGACTGGTTCCACGGTATCTGGATGTTCCCACGCCTCGACAAACTAAATCCAGAAGCTCGTCGAAGGCGGTGACACCCAGGAGGCGGAGGGCTGAGCCCCAAAGGCCTTGAGGAGCACTGACTCGTCAGCAGAGGGGTTTGGATATCTAGCCGCCCCGGTGTTTGAGGATCTCTAAGATGTCTGCAAATGAGACATCACCCGAGGACGACTGGGGACCCCTCTGTATCATCCATATCAGTGTCCGATGTAATAGACTCGGGAGTCCACGTGCTTCCTCTTGCACGATCTCTTCCTTGGGGTTCCTCTGAAGACAACTCAAGAACCCTCAGGAGGAGGGGAACCCCACTGGGGTAACCTCAGGCCTCGGGCTCCGCTGGCTACGGACAGGGAACTGCCAAAGTCCCAGTCTCCACGCCCAGGAAGGTGCTGGTAAAACCGGAGAGATGGCGAAGAGGACTTGGCCAAGGCACTCCTCATGGCCCTGAAAGCCGGACCCCAGAATCCTGGGAGTGTCCGGACTCGAGCCGTGATAGGCGAGGGAAGTCCCGCAGCGGAAGCAGCGAGGGGAGGCTCGGAACGAAAGCATAGGTCCCAAACATCACCCCGGGTCCAGCCGAAGAAGTCCGCGTACCAAACTCGGACCCGAAGGCCCGGGTTGGAGTAACGGTCGGAGCCGACCCTGAGATCTCCACCGGCTCCAACAGCACCTGCTCCGACGGAGCCGAAGCAGTCGGAGGAGGAATGGCAATGGGTGGGCCAAGGTCATCGGCTCCGAAACCAGCTGGGTCGGAACGAAACAAATTTTGGAAGACTGGGGACTGGAACAGTCTTTGGAGCACCCTGTCTATATCAGAATCCGACATCCTCGAAGACCGAGAGGAAATAGAACGGGTTCGAAGGCCTCTCCATCGGCCCCAAAGGGCTAGGGGACCGGCTCCGAGGCGACTCGATGAGTATCGGCGCCGAGGGAATACTCACAGCAGATTCCATCGGTGCCGAGGTAGACTTCGGCGCCGAGGAGGAAGTGTCTGAGCGGGCGACCCTTGTCGGCTCCGAGAGCAGCGGAGCCGACGAAGGTGACCCGCCTCTCGATGCCCCAGCCATCGGCTCTGAAGCCAGAGGAGTCGATACTGGTGGCATCGAGGCAGACCGTTCCAACCTCGGCTCAAGTCTTTGGAGCGCAAGGAGAGGCCTGCCTAAGTTTCTTGGCAGTCGGATCCGACGGACTGGTCGGAACCGAAGCCCTTTTCTTTTTGGCCGGAGCAGGAGAGGATGCCAAGGCTTCTTCAAAGGAAGGTTTAACTAACCCCTTAAGAATCAATTTATTTTTCCTCTCCTGGAGGACCCTTGAGGAAAAAGCGTGACATACACTGCACGACTCCTGCAAGTGCTTTGCCCGAGACAATATACACAGAGCGAATGATCGTCTGTGATAGACATTTTAAACCCGCATTTGAACATTTTTAAAGCCCGAAGGCCTAGGGGTTTGAGACATGATGTTACACTCACTTTGACAGGAAAGTAAACAACTAAACTCTTGCTGATGATAAAGCTAAGCTTACTGCAAACACTTCCTGTAAAAAAAGGACAGGGAACTCTAAACCAACTATAGAACACTAGAGACCCTGTAAGTATTAAGGGTTGACAGTCCGGGAAGGCCCTGGATGGAGGGGGGCCGAAAACAAACTCAACCCAATCACACACAACAAATTTACAATCCAATCGTACACAAAAATTAGCGATAGCCGTTAAAACAGCTTTTGTGAGCAAAAATAGCAAAAAACTGACAGAAAAGTTAGTTAATAAAAACTACTCAGCCCAGCCAGCTCGAGACCACGTCTTCGCAGGGAAGCGGCAAACGAGATCTGGGGGACTGGTAGTGGTGCATCCTGGGATATAGTAAGCTCAGCCAATAAGAGACTTCGCTCTATGGCATAAGCGTGCCGAGTCGGAGCCGAGGGATCGGCTCCGAACCCATCATTCAGAATGTAGGCGAGATAGGATCACATAACATCTGTCTTTTCACTCTCTTTCTTTGGAGGGTTGGGTTTTTGGGGTTCCCTGTAGCAAAAGTGTTCACAAGTGGAAGGTACAAGCCCTGGGTGATAGCAAATGAAGGGAAATGCTAGATCAACAACAGCATCTGATGCTACAAGCAGTAGTACTTCAGCAATGAGACAAAACAAATGGGTATAAAATCCAAGTGGGGAAAGGTAGGACGTAAGAGAAGCTCAGCTTTCAGTATAAAAAAGTACAGCTGTGTAAGTAAACTTACCATAACAGTAGATGTTCATATGATCACCGCTGCAGTAACCTAAGCTATACAAGTTATATCCTGGCAAGGATATAACAGTAAGTAAGCAAGCTTCCAAAAATTCAGGGCACTTTCCACACACCCAAACCATCACTTAGCTTGAGGTGAGCTGATTTAATACACAGATTCGAATGCCATGTCCTCCAAAGCTTTCATGCCAAATGAGAGAGAGGAGGATGAGCCCTGAGATGACATAACTAGGAGTAAAAATATATATATATATATATTTATATATATATTTACACACACACACACACACACACACACACACACACAAATAAATGTCCACACCCTGGAAAAGTATACTAAAAAACTATGAGGAATAGAGGGAGGGAGCAACTACTGGAGCAGTGATCATTCGGACATCTACTCTTATGGTAAGTTTACTTACACAGCTGTACTATGTTCATCATATTGATCACTGCTGGAGAAGCCTTAGCTACATGTGTAGATTACCCTAGCTTACTACATTTAGGTGGTGGAAGGAAAAGAGTCCAGGAGCCCCGGAGAATGGTCCTAGCAAAGTCTGATCCAGACTTAGAGAAAGAATCAAGCTTGTAACGTCTAGTAAAGTATGGAATAGAGAAAATGGAGAGATGAATAGTTTGGCGTAAAATAAATCCAGATACCATTTTAGGCATAAAAAATGGGTTAATTCTCAAAGAAACCCTGTCTCTGTGAAAAATGAGATAGGGTTGATTTATCTTAGGTGCTCCACTTGCAGAGGTAACATCAATCAGTAAAAGATTTTTCCATGTGAAGAACCTCAAGTCAGCCAGTGTAGCTGATTTAAATCTAACAGGTCTTCATTTTTCTAACAAAATTAAGATCCCAAAGAGGGGACACTGGTTTTCTTGCAGGCCTCTTATGCAAAACCCCTTTCAGGAAATCTAGGAGACCCACTGATCTAGTCTCCATTCTTGAGGGTATGCCTTTATCCTATTCATCATGTCTGCCACACAATTTTTCTTTAACGGGATGTAGGATTCTCACAGAGTGAGACTGTGCTGTGAAGCTACATCCCATGCTAACATGACTAGTCTGCAAAGGGGTTACAGTCTGTTTCCTCCTTACTCGTTGATGTACCACTTGACTGAGGTATTGTGCAGGGGATCAAAGATGATTAAGAGAGCTGCATGCTTTGAGCAGGGCAACCATTTCTTTTATATTTATGTGCTTGCATCTGACCCTGGTGTCTCCCACACCTTGCACTTTTATCCCTCCTGAAACTGCTCTCCTAGCAAAGTCTGAGGCATCTGTGGTGACTGACTGCTTTGCAGTAAGGAGAAAGAAGGGGAGACTTGAGTTTAAGGAAATTTGTTGTCGCCACCAAATGATTTTTCTTCTGATGAACTCCAGTACTGGTATTTAGAAAAAAAAGTGATGATGGTGCTGGGACCAAAGATACTTTAGATACCATTGTATCTTTCTCATGTGGCAGGGGTATAATGAGAGTCATAGATGCCATGAGACCCAAAATCCTGAAGTATTACCTTGCAGTGACCAAAGTCTGAATGGAAAAAACATAGAAACAGATCTAGATGTAGATCTATTTATTTCCTGTAGAAGAAAACCTCTTTGAACTGAGGTGACTAGCTGACACTCCAGGATCTAGATGTAGATCTATTTATTTCCTGTAGAAGAAAACCTCTTTGAACTGAGGTGACTAGCTGACACTCCAGGATCACAATCCTAAGTGAAGGAGTCAAAAAAAGACTTTTGAATGATCTCTTGGAATCCCAGTTTGAGTAAGAGATGTCTCACCAAAGTAAGAGATTCCTGGCACTCTGAAAAAGACTTTGCAAAGATAAGCAAGTTGTCCAAGTATGGAAAAATATGGATGCCCTGAAACCTTCAATGAACTATAACTAGAGATAGACACTTTGTGAGCACTCTTGGTGCAGTGGACAGTCCAAAGAGTAAGGCAGAAAGCTGATAATCTGATCCAGGCACACAAAATTTTAAGAAACACCTGAAATCTGGATGAATAGGTATGTGACGATAAGCATGTTTTAAATCTAGTGTTACCAGGAAACTTGAATGAGGAAGAGGTGGTAATGAGTCATGAAGCGACATAATTTTTAATGTGGGCACTATCACAAACAGGATTAGAAAGGAAAGATCGAGAACTGGTCTGCAAGCATTTTCTTTCTTTGGCACTAAACACCCTTGAATAAAAATCTTTCTCAACCAGGGAAGGAGGAACTGGTCCTATCATTCTCTGGGACAGCATGTATTGACTAATGGGAAAATAAGAGAGTCTGGTTTGGTGGAAGAGGAATTACCCCCCAAAAAGGAAGGATTTCTTCCCACTGTCATATGCAACCTTGATGAATGATCTTCAGAACCTAATTGTCTGAAACTATCTGTTGCTAAAGAGAAAGGTGGAGATTTAGACTTTCTGGAAGGGAAAGGGACTGCTAGAAAGTCCCTTACATTGTCAATTCTGACTTGTTGAACTGACCCTCTTTTGTGGGGTTCCTAAAATCTTTTAGGAATCACCTTGCCATATTTTCTTAAATGTCTGTTTACCTCAGGGTTGCCAGACGTCCCTATTTGAGCGGGATTGTTCCGGGATCAGCAGCCCGATCCTGAGTCCTGCACTGCTGGTTGAAATTCGGTGAAACAGCCTCCGTTTTTTTTTTTTTTTGGATTGGCCTGTATACTGGCATATGGGCCAATCAAAAATCTCTAAAGACGGAGCTACTTGTGTTTAATGCGGAACATCAGGCAGTTCCACATTAAACACAAGTATCTCCATTTTGTGATTTTTTGATTGGCTCGTATACAAGCATACGGGCCAATCAAAAATCACTAAACACGGAGCTTGTGTTTAATGCGAAACTGCCTGATGTTACGCATTAAACACAAGTAAGCTCCATGTAAAGACTTTTTTTTTTTGGTCTTCACTTGGCGTGAAAACCCTTTTTTTTTTTCTTTTCTTTTTTTGTCCCTACCTGGCCAGTCGAAAATCTGGCAACCCTGGTTTACCTGCATTTTGTTGCAACTGTTTATTTCATTTTTTTTTTTTTTTGCTCAAATTGGATGAGGGGTTAAAGAATTCCTTAGAAATTTTGGAAAAGGGGGCTGAAAAATCTTAAGAGATTCCCTGTAACAACTTACCTTCTTAGTCACACTTTTTGATCACCTCTGTAGCAGAGGAACCAAAAACTAAACCAATCTCTACCCAAAAGATAATTTAAAATTTCACTTTCATATCATCTTGGAGGTTCTGAGAATGCAGCCAGGCAAACCTCCTTAAGAAAGTACCAGTGGCCACAGCCCTTGAAGAATTATCAACTGAGCCATACATTCACCGTCAACAATGAGTTGTGACTTGTGCAATGGATGAACTTAATTATTTTAACAGATTTTTTCTCACAAGAAGAAACTGTAGACAAAACATCCCTCATACATTCACAATTAGTCAGAATAAACTTTAACATATGCGCCTGTCAATTCAAAATACTGAAAATCAAAGTTGCAGAAGCATACACATTTTCCCACATGGTCAATAAATTTTTCCATCCTTATCATAAAGTGTAGAATTGGAATTAACCAAATGATTAGTAGCAGTAGGATTAACTAAAGCTATAGCCGTTGGGTTAGGTTTGGGAAGAATTTATAAAAAACTTAAAAGACTGAGGAACTTTACACATACTATCTGCCTCTTAGGGGCAGCAGGTTGACTATCAAGAAAATTGCAGGCAGTAATATACACATCCTCCGGAGATGGAATAACTGGGGGAGGGGTGATGGGTAGAGGTTCTAGAAATTTATTCTGTAACAGCTCATATTATTTTCTGAGGGACTGAGATACCTCAATCATCTCCCACTAAAACTACTGGTATGCTCTTCAAATAGTCTCAGAGAAAGAGAAAATAGTCTCAGAGAAAGAGAAAATAGTATCAGAGAACGATAATTCCCACATGGAGAACCAGGAACCAAGCTCTCCTCAGAGTCTAAATCAAAGAACTGAGGAGAAAAACCTATATCTGTCCCTTCATCTTCCTGTCCAGCTTCAGAATCCTGAATCTCTTCAGGAAAACAGGTATCCCCCTTTCTTTTACCAGAAACCAACTTATAAGAGTAGGATAAATAGAAGGATTTGTACCCTGAGAGAGACCCAGTAAACTACTGCTGTCTACGGAAGTATGAAGAGGAGTATATACATGATTAGTTTTCTTTTTAACAGGAAACTGGGGCCAGCAGTGTTATTAATGGCAGCAGCAGCATGTCTATGGCTAAGTACAGCATTCTGACTAAACAAGGAAGTCTTCCCTGTTCCTTCTTCCAGGATGAAGGGCCAACCATGTGATGGGTAGTTTGTTCTATGATCAAGATGAAAATGCTACCTCCTTCCCAGTGAAAATAAGCAGCAAAAGCTGGTAAAATTTAAAGTCTTTAAAAGCCACATTTTTCAAATGCTGGTAAAATTTACAGTCCTTAAAAGTCACATTTTCAAAAAAAAAAAAAAAACATAGTAAAAAGCACTTTAAAACACTTTGACAGCCCCAAAAAAGTAAAATAAATACAATATATCTAGAGAAAAAATGGTCTCCAATAACTTTAAACAACTTTTCAAATGACAGGGAAAAGGTACGTTCCTGTTTAAAAGAACAGTTTAGTCTGATGATAGTCCATTAAAACACAAACTCCTAGCTTAAAAAATAAGTTTCCTAAACAGGAAAGTAAAATAAAACAACATTTATAATGTGGAATGTTTATCCAAAGGGGACATCTGTCCAGCAAAGGAACAGCACAAGCCAATAGTTGGTCCTCAAAAGCCCAAACCGGATCATTCTGTTCAACAGCAGAAAAGCTCTGTAGCACTTGGAGCCCAAACGTGTCTTTTCCATCAGGTCAGCTCAAGTTGACTGTGACTGACAGGTTTGGAGTGTAGAAGGTGTCATGAAACTTTGGAAGATGGTCAGCTGTTATATCCTTGTAAGGATATAACCCTTATTGCTAAAGCTACTGTGTGAGTGATCAATATGATGAACACAATTTATTACAAAATATGATGGCTTATTTAACAGTGCTTTCAAAATTAAAAAAAAAAAAAAAAACAAAGCCATACAATATAGGCACCCACATACTACTTCATCAGTTGTTGTCATTAAAAAATAAATAAATAAATAAATAAATAAAACAAAACAAAACAGGTATTAGTACTGAATACGAAATTCTAATCTATGTTTCTACACAAACCAGGTCCATGAATAAACATACATTGCTCATCTCTATTGGAGGAAGACCAGTATTACCTGTGATAAAATCTCTGAACCAATCCAAGACAACAACCTGGGGAATTACAGTGAATAAATCCTTGATATCACCAGTGACTGGAATAACCTCTGAATCAAAGGTTAAAGAGTGGAGCTTATCCAAAACTCCCATAAATCCTTAAATACACTTTGAAACTTACTCAGGAATTGTTTCAATTTACAGTTCATATGCATAGACGAGGGTTCTGTTATTAGCAGAAATAAATGATTTCACAGGTGGATCAGTCATCCTTTTAAGGATCTTAGGTATACTGAGGATAATACGTATACAAGGTTTTTGGACCTTAAGAAACTCAAATTCTTGGGGGGGTAATGTGTCTTTCATAAAAGAGATTAGAGATAGTCAAACTGATTAGTCAATAAGATTGATTCACCTTTCTGAGAGAAGATACTCTGTATCACACTTCATCATTCATTATTATGGGAAGCTTCTACAAATATAGTCTTTTGTGCTCATCAACATGACACCACCTCCATTGTCAAGTTTTATAATTCTTATGTTGTTGCTGTGAAATAATTCATTTAGCACCTGAAATTCTTTTTTTTTTCCATAATAAATTTTTATTGATATATATTTCCCATATACAATAAAAAATAACACACATAGTTCACTACTACTACTATCAAAACTATATACAATATCTACACGAAATGCTTCCATATGAAAATCGTCATTATTCCAAAAAAAGAAAACACCAGGGAAAAAAAAGACAAAACATTCGTAGAAATAATTTGCGTCAATACATATCATACACAGTTCCAATACACTATTTCCTCCACATATATATCCAAACTTTAATGTATTCCTAATAACAGTATTATGCTAATATAATATTAAAAACCTTTTCCCATATTTTCGGGTTATTAATATTTTTGTTACTTTGTTTCAGGAGTAATTTATGTGCTAATATATGCTTTATAGCCACAAGCTTAAAATTATCCCATGATGTCTTATCTGGTTCTAACCAATTTGTAGCTATATACAGCTTCATCAGCAAAAAAATATTTATACATATTATAGTTTGTGATCTAGAGAGCTCTCTTGGAGGAATATGTAGAATCATAAATTCCCATGATAATGTTGAACTTTGATAACCCATCTTTTGTAGATGTGTTCTAAGAGAGTTCCAAAGTTTATATATACACTTGCAGCTCCAGAACATATGAAGAAGATCAGCTGTTTGATTTGTGCAATATGGACAAGTTGGAGAATTCCTAGAATTGAATTTATATAAACTAAGACGTGTATAATATGCATTATTCCAGATCATCAACTGCGTATACATCAACTTTTGAAAACAGACCGATTTTATTGTTAAATCGATTGCTTTTAATACCTGATTATCTGCTACTGTCATTTTATTTACCCAATACCCTGACAACAGAATTTTATCCTGGAATTTCAAGTCTTTAATTAATTTATTTGTTCTTGTTATAAATTTGACCTCCTGTTGGAGAGCCTGCCACAATTCAGAGCATTTATCCACAATTCCGGCTACAGGTTTAAAGTTTTCAAAATGACTCAGAGCAAGTTCTCTGATTTGTCTCATTATAAAAATATAACTCTTACGTAGGTTAAATTCCTGTCTAATTTGTGAAGCCGATAAATTAAATTTATTAAAAACATCAATCAGAGTCAAATTAACTATTAATGGGAATTTACTAAGATCAATCAACTGATTATTTAGTTTAAAATTGGGATTCCTATGGAAAGGTTGAAAAACCATCATATATTGCAACAAATCTACTGATTGGAATAAGTTTTGCAAAGATAACACATATGTTTTTATGTGGTCCATAATCCCATACTTTATCAAACTATTTTTACCCAAAAAGGGTATTGCTTTAGGATTTATATTCCGATCTAAAATATGCTTGTAATTCAAGACCACCCAAGTTGGTATCCATTTTGTACTAGTTACATCGTAATTAGCAATTCTTAAAATCCTATTGGCGTTCACAATTAGATAGTATACTTCAAAATTCGGTAACTCAAGTCCTCCTCTACTCTTTGGGGTCATTAATTTCTCATACGATATTCTAGTTTTCTTTGGCTCCCAAATAAATTTAGCTAGATCTTGAAATTGATACTTGAGCAGACCTAAAGATATACAATATTCGTGGTAATATATTCATTTTCACTACTGATACTTTTGCCAATACCGGCAGTCTTAAATTCCTCCATCTGCCACAATCAGCTACTATTTGTTCCCATACTCATTTAATATTATTACTATAAAAATCCTTATTATCCGTAGAGAAGCTAATACCCAAATATTTGATATTTTCTTTACATGTTAGCTTCCCCACCAGGGACATTAATGAAAAAGGTTTAGGGGTTCTTAACGGGAAAATACTAGTTTTCTCCAAATTAATTTTGTAATTAGAGACTTCTGAAAATTCATTTATAACATTTAATATATTTTCACTGTCAGAAATTGGGGTTGTACAATAAATAATGAGATCATCAGCAAATGCCGACATTAATCATTTATTTCTATAAATTATTGGTGCATTATGATACAAATTTTGCTTAATATATAAAAATAGAGGTTCCAGATAAAGGTTAAACAATAAGGGGGACAAGGGGCAACCCTGACGCGTACCATTTTTAATCTGTATTCTTTTAGAATAACTCCTATTAATATATAGCGTAGTATACGGATTACTATATAATATTTGTAGTATCTGAACAAATTCCTGGGGCATGTTGAAATAAGGTAACACATCAAACAAAAAGTTTATATCCACTCTATCAAATGCTTTCTGAGCATCTATTATAAGGGCATAAATATTAGAGTTGTTTTGTTTAGCATACATCATCATATTATGCAGTGTAAGTGTGTTATCACTAGTTTGTCTAGTTGCCATAAATCCAGCCTGTTCCTTAGAAATTAGATATCATAATCTTTTTTAACCTACATGCTATAATAGAAGTTAGAATTTTCATATCCACATTTATTAATGCTATTGGCCTGTAATTGTCCAGGTTTTGGGGATCTGAATTAGCTTTATGTATAAAGATTGTTTTTGACGCATTAAGGTGAGGATCACTAATTTTATTTCTGATTATATAGTTAAATACATGAGACAATACTTTACCAAAACTATCGGCAAACTCTTTATAAAATTCAACTGTCAGACCATCAGGACCTGGTGACTTATGTGCTTTCATATGTTGAATTGCATATACTATTTCTTCTTCAGATATAGGTTTAATCAGATCACTTTGCAGACTCTCTTCTAATTTTGGAAAGTTAATTTCTTGCAAAAGTCTTTTATTCTGTTTATGTATAGACCTATCAATTTGACCCTCATATACCTTGGTATAGATTTTTTCAAAAATATCAATAATATCCTCAGTTTTAGAATACACTGTGTCATTACACTGTATTTCCAAAATATGTACAGTTGTTTTCGACTGATTTATAATCCTTGCCAATGCTTTTGACGGTATTTGAACATTATTGGCATATTTCACTAAACACCTATGCTCCTGAAGTGTTAATCTACTATTATGCAGCAAGAAGAGATCCCTTTGACATTTCAACATTTCCTTCTCTGTTTGAGCATTAAAGTTCTGAATCAGTTCTTTATCAAGTAGCTTCACTTTTGTTTCTAGTTTTTGAATATCATTGTTTTGCATTTTCTTATAATATGAGGCTTTTTGCAAAAGAAATCCTCTAATTTGAGATTTAACTGTTGCCCATTCAATATCAGGAGTATGTTTCTGAAGCTTCATCCTATCTATTAAGTCTTTCAGATATTTTACAATTCCATCTATTATATCCTTTTTATTTAAAAGATTTGGATTAAGTGACCAATTGTAACCTCTATGCATTCTTGTATCTTTTAAATCTTTAGAAAAACTTAACAAAATTTTTGAGTGATCTGATAGATAACGAGTATGTATAACCACTACTGGTTCCAAATTCATTAATGCTTTGGATATCAAGAAAAAATCTATTCTAGACCACATTTTGTGGCATGGTGAATAGAAGGTATACTTATTTGCATTATTAATATTATGTGAATAATGAAAGGGGTCATATAATTGGAAATCTTCCTTAAAATCATTTAATGCTATCCCGGCCTGCTTATTAAATGCTCTTTGTGGACAAGACCTATCCAACTTTGGATTTTGATAAGTATTCCAGTCCCCACCCACAACAAAATAATAACCATCATATTGTGTTAAGATTGGATATAATGATGTTATGAAACTTTGTTGGTCATTACAGGGTGCATATATATTTAAAAGTAAAAGAGGTTTATCAAATGCATTATCCGATAAAATAACATAACACCATCACCCATTTTGATCCACTTTAGAGTCTAAAATCTTGTCTTTGTATCGAGTTTTAATAATTATAGCCACTCCAGCACTGTTTGTCTAACCTTCTGATACCACTACCGCTCTGATCCAGTTCTTTTTCCTAATATCATCCCACTGATCATTCATCAAGTGTGTTTCTTGTAAAAATACAAACAGTGCTTTGTCCTGTAGCAATATGTGTAGCAACAGCTTCCTCTTCTTCGAGTTCTGGAGTCCTTTAACGTTCCATGAGTCTAACTCCCACATTCACAGGTCTAAGTATCCAATAATAGTATAAGAGGGAAATTGTCAAATAGATATGTACTAACTGCATACTATACATAATCTGGAAGCATTTCCTACATCCCGTCCCAAACCAGTGCTTACCCACTTTACTCCTGGACCAGGACTTATATAGGTCTTGTATGAGAGAAAACATGAACAAGGTTAAGAACACAAACACATTTAAAAGCTTCATGTAATAAAACTTAAAACATTTCCTAAACTTACAACCTATATATTCTAGCTTAGCTACAACAAAGTCTAAACTAAACATTCCCTAACAAACACTGCTATTGCTCTACAGCTTTTGTTCCAACTATTAATTAAGCAAATCTCCTTTGTAAGGTATTATTACCATTTAAAGGACAATTTTAATACATTGACTAGCTACTTATTCTTACCCCAAATACCTCTTTTGTTTCAATCATTATCTATATACCACTTTTATTGAGAGAGAGAGAAAAAAAAAAGAAAAAACGTAAATGCATCCTACATTATAATTCTGTACCATACACAGTGCCTGCAACTACTAATTATCAGAGTTTTGCAGTTGCATGCTTTAGTTCCCAACTACACTAACATTAGTTATCTGATTAACACCACCCAATAACCACTATTTGCCTATTTATATTCATGTAAACAGTGCTAAACCTTGCACTCACTGCATCTAGTGTAAAAATACGATTTGGTTCAAAACTATAAGAATAAGAAAAAAAAAAACAGGAAAAACATATGTTATTATGTGCTTCAAGTACATATTCTAATGTTATTCACTTGTAAAAAAAACATTAGCACATTATGTCAGATCTCTTCAGCTTCTCAAGCCAGGAAACCATCAATAATACTCGCGACGGGCGACCTCTTTAACAACCGGACCACAGGAAGTGTTACACCAAAATCCACACTCTCAGCTGCATTCAAGGCATTTCCTGCTTACCACTCGATGAAAATAGTTCGTAGAGGTCATAAAAGTTTGGAAAACAGCCAGCAGACCCTCGGATTATCGCAAACAAACAGTTTTATTGCTTTTACAGAGGCCTAAACGACTTAAGCAGGGAACAAAGGATTACCTAAGCCTCGAAGTATAGTACATACTGGATCTGACCTCAGGAGCATGCCAGTCCCAACGGAAGTTTCTTTCAGCCCTCTGATGCAGGTAAACCTTTAAAAACCTTCAGAAACACTCTCTTTGCCTCATTTTTAGTAGAAACAGAGTATTTAATCCCATCCACCATAAATGTAAGCACATTAGGGTATTTCATCTGGAATTTAATTTGTTTGTCAATCAGAAATTTACAGTATGCAGATAAAGACTGCCTAGCTTGCCTTACTTGCAATGGTAAATCCTGAGCCAGAGATATTTTATTATTTTTCCACATAACATAGCCATCATTCTTTTTTGCAGTAAAAAGTATTTTGCTAACATCTTGAAAGTTCAATATCTTAGCATATACAGGTCTAGGCATATTAGAAGCTTGTACCTCTCTCAGCGCTCTGTGTGCTCTTTCGATAACAATTTGTTTCACCCCATCAGCATCATTTAACAGAATTTCAAGTATTTGTGTTATAGTTGGTATTAGCTCGGCATACTGAATGTTTTCAGGGATCCCTCTAATAATAATGTTGTTTCTCCTAGACCTCGCTTCTAAATCAGTAAGTTTGCTTTGCATGGCTTGTATATCCACATCATATACCTTTGTTTTCTTCTCCAGCAAGTCTATTTTGTCCTCCGTTTCAGAAATTCTAGCCTCTGTTTTGTCCATTCTCTGAAGCAACTGATTACATAAAACTCCAAAAGTTTGTATTTGAGAAGTCAAGTCCTTTAAAGCTTCTTGTATAGGTAACAAAGCATGTTTGATATCTTAAAAAAACGTTGTCGTTGTTTTTGGAATATTTGCTTTCTCTAATAGTGGTTCTACATGTTTGATATCTTCCATGTTCAGTGGCTGATCAGTTTTAGATCTAGTCTCTGGCTTCTGCTGTTTCTGTTGTCTAGTAATTCTTTGTTTTTTCGCACTCACATCCTTTACTGGTGACTGTAATTCCGAAAGCTTTGTTTTAGTAGTAGTTGTTTCCATGCTTTTTCCTTCTTGTGACATTTTTCTTTCCCCAAGCAGAAAGGTAAAGTGAAGAAAGCACACAGTCCTTTGTTTATTTCTCTCTTCAGAGCTAGCTAATCACTTGAAATCCTGATGGATAAATACTTTTTTTTCCACTTTTTTTCCTGATTATAGATTAATTAAGTGTAGATGCATCTTTTGTGTCGTTAATTTGATGTTCAAACCTCTTGGTATCGACTCAGGTTACAGATTTTTCTCAGTTTAATTGAAGAGCTGCAGGTCAGCAGTGTTTACAGAATGTCAGCCATCTTTGAATCCAGCACCTGAAATTCTTGAGGGAATGGATTGCAACATTTCACATTTGGAGTGATGAAAGTGGATCTCCTTGATACACATCTTTCAAACAAAACAAAATTAAAATGAAAGGGAAGGTCCCATACAGATACTATTCAAGCCCCTTCCAGTAGGATGTCCCTCACCACTACTGGAAAAAGCATGACTAGGATGGCATTTCTTGAAAACAATTTTTTAATTATAAAACTGTATCCACATAATTGATATGTCTGAATGAAGATAAGATAAAACCCAAGCAAAATACCTGTTCATGACAGGGTTGAATGCTAGAATCACTGAAGATGGGTATATGAAAGGCAGCACTGGAGGAATCAAGGTGTACCATTAACTTGATTGTCACTGTCTGTGGACCCTCTTCCTGTTGTTCAACAGCACTGCTGTATCTGATGATTGTCATTGCTGTTGAAGATGGCAGATTTTGTTGAATGGTGATGTTGCACCTGGGTTGGATGACTACCTTTCTTTTGCACTACTTCTCAGGAAACGACATAACAGACTGACCAAATGACTGATAGCTTTTCTCCCTACTTCACTTCATTTATAAGTCTGGTCTAGCAAGAGATGTTTTTATTCTGAAGTTCATATTAATGTGAATGAAAGCACTTAATAAATTAATGTCCTCAATCCTGTGGTAGCTCAGTGTCTTTTGTTGGTTACTGGTCATTATAGGTTCATAGGTAGGTGCTAGGCTATCGGCCCAAGGGCCTACGTAAGCCTAGCCAACAAGGTTTCCTGGCTTATGCCACCCAAGAAAGTTATTTTCCTGTGCCACTGTCGAGCAGAGACACAGAAGTTATCCCCGGGGTGTATTTCCTATTTCCCATCCACTCATCAAGATTTTTCTTGAAGAGTGCTAATGAAGAACTTTGCTTGACATAGATGGGTACCCTGTTCCAGAGTTTGGGAAGTCTTTGGAACAGGAATCTATCCCTCCAGCATGTCCTGTTTATTGTGGTGACAAGGTTTAGGTTCCTAGAGCGTGTAGCTCAGAGGGATTGGGATTTCTTTAGGTGTAGCATGTCCAACAGCTCTGGGTTTGACATAGCTTTATATGTTAGGCAGAGATCACCTCGGAGTAGGCGATATGCTACGGAGTAAACCTGGAGTTTTTTGAGGCGGTCAGTGTAGGGCATTTGTTTGAGGCCAGTAATCCTCTTTCTGAGGTACTTCTTTGGCCTTTCCAGCTACTGTAGATGTCTTGTGAGGTACATTCCAAAAGGGGCGTTGTACTCTATAATGGGTCTAATGAGTGTCAAGTAGAGGGGAACAATGACCTCTTTTTTCCTGAATGAGAACCCTTTTATGATGAGGTGTGCCACGTAGAAGGACTTTCTGACTACTGCGACGATGTGACTATCAAAGGAGAGACTACTGTCCACCTGGGTCCCAAGGTCTCTTATCACACATTCGGTGTTAAGCAGATTGCTGCCTATGTGGTAGTTCATGGGTACAGAGTTTTTACCAAAGGGGATGACACTGCATTTTTTTGGCATTGAGCTTGAGGCCATGGCTCTGACATCAGGCATCTGTCTCAGCGAGGCCCTTCTATAGGATGTCCACATCATTTGGGGACTTGACTGTGGCTCCTAGTTTGCAGTCATCTGCGAACTTCATTGGCCAGAGGCCTTCTGTGTTAGCCTGTACTTTAGAGAAGTAGATACCGAACAGGAGAGGTCCCAGGACGGAACCCTGTGGTACTTCACTTGTCACTGCTTTGAGGTCAGATTTGGAGTCTGCAACTTTTACAGTGTGGGTTCTGTCAGTGAGCCAGTTGGCAACCCATCTTGTGATGTAGGGATTTATACCTAGTTTAGTGAGTTTAGCTATAATTTCAAAATGGGGGATGGTGTCGAAAGCCTCGGCGAGGTCAAGATAGGCTGTGTGAACCACCTTACCCTCATCTACGGCTTTGGTGACTGCCTCAAAGAAGTCGATCAGGTTCAGGAGGCATGATCTTCCTTTCGCAAACTCAAACTGGGTGGGATCCAGAGTTTGGAGGCTACCAATGTCTTTGTTTATGAGTTCCATGATGATATGTTCCATGGCCTTTCAGACCAGGCTCGTCAGGCTAATAGGTCGATAGTTCCTGGAATCAGTGGTGGCTCCCCCTTTGTGGAGTGGGATAACTGTTGCTGTGCGCCATTCAGTGGGCACAAAGCCTGATGCAAGGCTATTATTGAACATGGTGCTTAAGTGGGGAGCCCAGTTCGTTCTGAAGTTCGTGTAAAATGCAGCCTGGGATGTTGTCCGGTCCCATGGATGCTATGTTTTTGGCTTTAGAGAGTGCAGCTTTTAACTGCATAGTTGTGATTGCAGGGACTCTGCATTCTTCCTATATAGATATGGGCCCTTTAGGGGGTGAGGGGGGGGTAAAGTTAGCACTGAACCTATCTGCCAGGATGTTGGCAAGATCAGTTGGTTTTGTAATTTTCGTGCCTTTGTGCTGTATCTCTGAGCAGATCTGGGTGTTGCCATCAAGATTCTTGACATAGCTATAGAATGCTTTGTGGTTGTCCTTAGAATTAGTGGCAATTTTGTTTTTGTAGCTGGCTTTGGAGGATCTTATAAGGGATCGCAGCTTCTTACTGAGGCTGACCTGGGAGTTCCTCCACTCATGGGATTTTACTCTCTTTTGCAACAGTTTCTTCCTTCTGTTGTACAGTTTTTTTTATGGCAGGGGACTACCAGATTGGCTTCCTTTTTTTGGAGGATAGCATCTTGGTTATGTTTGGGATAGCACGATCCATGCACTCGAGTACGTGCTTATAGAGAGCATTTGTGTAGGATTCAGCAGTTGTAACTGTATTGTCCATCTGCATGGGTGTCATGAAGTTCACCACTTCTGTCTTAAGAAGCATGAAGTTGGCTTTGGAGAAATTTTTTACCGTGGTTTCCTTAATGTGGGGTGGGGGCGGGATGTGGATATCAAGGGTGATTAGCTTATGGTCAGATCGGATCAACGAGGAGTTGACTTCAGGTGTGGAACACCGGTCACTCATGTTGGTAATGACTAGGTCTAGGATATTGTTGCCCCTGGTGGGAGTGTGGATAAGTTGATCCAGGGCATTGGAGTTTATGAATTCCAGAAAGCGTTGAGCTAAGGAGTTGGTACACGAGTAGTTTTCCCAGTTAATGGTGGGGTAGTTGAAGTCGCCCATTATTAGGGTGTTTGGTTGAACCCTAATATTTTCCAGTACATCAAGAAAAGAGGACTGGGAATCCTGGGGCATGGTGGGGGATCTGTAGCAAGCTACAATTTGGATTGTAGATTTGCCCAGAGTTAGTTGCACTTGGATAACCTCGGATGCATTATGCTGAGCAACTAGCCTGGAGGTGTGGATATCCTTAATGAATATGGACACAACTCCTTCTTTGGTGTTTCAGTCCAGGTTACATGGCCGAAAAGTGTGGTATGAGTTATAGCCTGGTAGTGCAGGAGTGCTCTCTGGAGCCTTGAACCAGGTCTCAGTCACTGCACAGATATCGATGTTCTCCATTTTAAGGAATGCCTCGAGTGAGTGCATTTTGAGATTTAGACTTCTAGCATTGAGTAGCATTACCCTCAGTTTTTGCTTGCCTGTTCCTGTTACGGTGGTGAATTTGTTATTTGAACCTTGCCTAAAAAAGGTACTATAGGGGCAGCAAGAGCCTTAGCCAGTATCCAGAATCCCAGGGGCGGCAGGTGCAGGCCATCTGTGGCAAAGCATTGTGGTCTGTTATTTTGGTTCACTTTCAACATCCATGGACATTTCTTGCAGTTATTACCTAAAAGGTAAAATTTTCCCAGAAAAAAACAGTATAATGCACTTTAAATATTTCCACTAGCTCCAAAAAGTAAAATAACAGTTTCTCTACAGAAAAAAATAGTAACTTTTAACCACCAAAAAAAAAAATTGTTCAGGCACGAGGCAATCAACAAAAACCACTTTTCTCATCTTAAAAATAATTATTTTGCAGAAAAAAGAAAAAAAAATAAAGTTGAAGGTTTTTAACTGAAGGGAACTTATCGTCCAAGCAATGAAACAGGGTTATCTGACTGTTGATCCTTGAAAGCCTACAGAGGAGCACTCTTTTTGGTGGCGACAAGCTCTGAAGGGCTTGGCACCCAAGCCTAGCTTTTAGTCAGCTCATCATGAGCTGTCTGACAGTTTGGGCACATGAAAGGTGTTGTGAACCTTTGGAAGCTGTCTGACAGTTATATCCTAAATATGACATAATCCATGTAGCTTATGATCACTGCTGCAGTAGCCTAACTATGAGCCTCAGTTATGAGATCACTCAGCCTCATGACACACTGAATGTGATTGCAGAAAAAAAAATGTGTGCATTTCACAATTATTAAAGAAATGTGCCCAAAAGCCATACAGTCAAGGGATGACATCCCTCATATAAGTAACTGTGGCCACAAAATGGAAAACCTAATTAAAGTACTACCTGTTATGTTACATGGCCATTTTAATTTAGAAAAAAAATGGACCCCAAACAAGGAACAATAGTTCCCAAATAATACCTCGGATCCTATTTTTTGGCTAATTTTTCTCCAGGTATGGAGGTCAGGTCATTCTCTGACTTCATAAGCTGCTTATCAATATCAGCAGCAGTCTTCTTTGGATAGCCATTTGCAATAAGTTTTTAGCTGTTTTATTTTATTCATTTGTTTGTCAGATGAAGGTCTCTGATCACTGGTATCCCACCTAGTATACTGGTTGCTCTTCTCTAACTTAGTAACTTTACTCTGTAAAATAAAACAGTGTAATGCCTTTGATCTTCTAATGTTAATGACTGTATAACTATTGCAGTAAGGATATCTATCTACTCCTTGAGAGACTCATAAATAAAACAAGCACAGAGAATGAACATTATTATTTCATATTTGTCTAACACAATAATATCAGAAATTACTAGTTTTACAAAATTGATAAACTCTGAAATACATAAGGGTAATGAAGTTAGCACTGATCCACTAAAGAAAGAGGGTCAGAAATGACTGCTGAATTAACTGAGCTGAAGCAGTATGAGCCAAAGGTTTTGATTAGCAAGAAAAACAGATCAATTACTGGTCTGTCTGTGCTGGTTTTACAGAGTATTCACACTCAGCTATCCTAGTTCATTTCAGTCTAAGGGGCTAACATTGGCTTGTGCAGAAGGTAAAATGCTAAATTAAAATGGCCAGTTTTGAATGTTATTCAAGGCTACAATGCCTTTTACTACTGTCTGCTATCCAAATGATTCTGCTAAACTTAGCTAATGGGTGGAATGTCTTCTCATGACTAGCATTTATAGCACCACTGGAAAAAGAGTGTGTTGACAAAACTCTTTTGTCTCTGACTAATTGGTATCTGCTATTTGCCAGCTTGATGTGAGTAATGAAATGTGTGTGACCGTGTGGGACTCTACAGGCCTCACAGAAACAAGGAACTTGAGTAGAAGTAGTAAAACAAAAGGTCATGCAGAGCAAATTGAGGACAGTCGCGCAGACTGAGTCTTATAGCATCTGCGGAGTTCAGAAGGTGGCAGCCTTTGTCATTGTCTTTTAGCAAAAATAAATTAGTAAAAAAATAAAAAACAGATTTTACAATTGAAGTGATGAAGTATTTCTCCTGTTCAGGGCAGAGATTTGGCCCTAGATTAGCTCCTTAAAATTAAATATTATGTCTTACTCTGTTTTATGGACGCTGCTCATGTAGGATACTGAACTCTTAAGCATGAAAGTATGCAAATTTAAATAATGACTACATTGTTTATGTAAAGAAAACAGAATGCTGTCATAACATATTACAGTATTCTGGCTGCTACTGCTGGTCTAGTCTACAGACTCATTTGTGCCAACATTCTAAGTTATGAATTGTGATACTTATATTATTGTATCTGTCACTGGCTCCAACCTTCAATCCCTTCTGGACATATATTCAAACAGATGCTATGGCAGAGTCCAAAAACTACAGAAGGTAGGGTTACCATATTTCGTTCCTGTTAGGGCTGAAGAGCAAAAAAAAAAAAACAAAAAACAAAAAAAAAAAAATTTTTTTTTTTTGCTCCCCTCTTAAGTTGAACAGCAAATAAAAAAAAAAGGTCTTTAGTCTTGTCTTTAATGCATTTCAGAATTAAAGACAAGTAGCTCCATGTTTGGGGATTTTTGATTGGCCCTTGTTCCGGTATAGGAGCCAATCAAAACAACGCACAGCAGACCCTCTTCTGTTCAATGCGGAACATCAAGCAGTTCCGCATTGAACAGACCTCCGCTTTTTGATTGGCTTGTATGCCGGTATACGAGCCAATCAAAACCTCGCACAGTGGTCCCTCTTCTGTTCAATGCAGAACATCAAGCAGTTCCGCATTGAACAGAGCTCCGCTTTTTGACTGGCCCATATGCCGGTATACGAGCCAATCAAAACCTCGCACAGCGGACCCTCTTCTGTTCAATGCGGAACATCAAGCAGTTCCGCATTGAACAGAGCTCCGCTTTTTGATTGGCCCGTATACAGGTATACGAGCCAATCAAAAACGCGCACAGCAGACCCTCTTCTATTCAATGCGGAACATCATGGTGTTCCGCATTGAACAGAGCTCCGCATTTTGATTGGCTCGTATACCGGTATATGAGCCAATCAAAAACGTGCACAGTGGACCCTCTTCTGTTTAATGTGGAACATCAAGCAGTTCCGCACTGAACAGAGCTCCGTTTTTTGATTGGCTCGTATACCAGTATATGAGCCAATCAAAAAAAAAACAAAGCGGAGGAAAGACTCCGAAATAGGGATGTCTGGTTTTTGAAAATTCTGAGATTTGTCCGGGTTTTAAAACCCAGACAAATCACAGAATTTTCAAAAACCGCCCGGACAGGAGCCCAAAAAAGAGGATGTGTCCGGGGAAACCCGGACGTATGGTAACCTTAATTGAGGGATATTTGCCATCCGGCTCGTGAACTGTTCAAACTCCTGCCAACAATGAAGTGCTACAGAATCATTAGATGCAGGACATCCAGATTCCATAACAGCTTCTTCTCACAAACACTACCAGACTACTGAATAATAAACCCATTGACTAACGCGCTACATGGGTAAAACATTATTTGTGTGCAATGTGTCATTGTTTATATAAACTCTCTGAATGGCTCACTTCATACATCTCTATCTGCACATTGGAAAACTGTGAACTGTAAGTTTATGGTATAAATTGGTGGTGGGTAAGTTTACAAGTGTACCTCTCTTATTTATTATAGTATTGTTTTTTGCATATCCTTATATTTCTACTGAGTCTATTCCTGCTGTTGTATTTATTATGTTTCTGATGTAAATAGAGCTTTCAAATTTGTTTTACTTTATTTATTTTTTTGTATCTTATTTTTTTATTTTTTATTTTTAATTTTAATTTTTTTATTTATTTAATCTATCTTCCTTCTGTAAACTGTCATTCATATGGTACGAGCCTGAGTATCAACATTTTGTGCAGTGATATGCACTTTTTCCTCTGTGTTGATCTGTATGACAATAAATTTGACTTTGCAAAGCTCTACAGTACGATTGAGAAGAAAGCCCTTACATTCATTAGTATGTTTTAGGTACACACCATCCTATTGTATTTGTTATATTCCTCACTCTCTATATTCCTCATGCATGCATTAATACAGTTAATGAGTTAAATAAAGAGCCTAAATGCAAATATAAGCATGGTACTAATACAGTTTCAGTTAATCATGGTGCATCTTTAAGAATATTTATTACATAGCTGGAAGTATAACTGCTCACCTGGGTTGGTCCTTCAATTTCTTCATCAACACCGGCCTTTTGAAGCATAGTTTCCATAACTTTCATCAACTGGATGACCTCAAATCTCCCACTTGGTTTCCTAAGGAAAACAATATTATACCAAGTCATGACATGGAAAGGATTCTGAAAAATGTGCCTTGTGTGTTGTATAGAAGCTGGATGACTCACAGCCGACACAATTCAGCTAAAATATTGATGCTAGCAGACAACAAGTGCAGTTCTGATGGTAGTGAGCTTTTGCCACTTTACTCCCACAAATGGAGTTACATAGCTATGCATTATTTAATATGACCAAACAGACTGTTTTCAGTGGTGGCAGGATACCCGGCAAACAGCATACATGAGTTAAGAAAAGTGCTACATACCTTAAAAATACATTCCCATGTATATTTCTTTAAAGACTAGTTTGACTATGCTTAAACTTCCACAGACTAAAGAAGCCAGACTCTTAAAGTAGTACTGTTAAGGTTTTTTGGTATAATTATATAATGGTCAGAACTTCAAAGACATGCAGTAAGTGGATTGGACACTCTAAACTGGCTGTAGTTTGTGTGTGTGTGTGTGTGTGTGTGTGTGTGTGTGTGTGTGTGTGTGTGTGTGTGTGTGTGTGTGTGTGTGTCTGTATGGTATGAATGAACTACCGTGGCAGGGCTAGCAACCTTGCCTTGAGATGACTGTCATTGCTGAAGTGACACCTCGACCCCATGTGTAAAATGGGTAAAGGGGTTGAGGATGGATGGATATAATGGCCAGAATGCATAACCCATTCACTGTGTTAAGAGCGAGTTTTGGTCGTATAAACAGTCCTCAATCCCAAATAAAACAGAAACATTATCATAAAACAAATAAATAACTAATTGTCTTATCTGAAAGTCTCTTCCCACCAAAAATAGGTTGTTTATCATACTACTCTGACAGATATGCTCACATGTATGGATATATCACTGCATGATAAACAATGCATCTGTGTTGTCCATTTTCATTCTTCCTCAACTGATGGGTCTCAGATCATAACTCAGATCCTTCTCTGGCACTTCTTCCAGATTCACAGATCCAACTCTTGAGCTCCTCCCTTTATCCATGCCCCCACTAATACATGACTGATAAAACAAGGAATCTATAAAGCAGAGATAATAGAGAAAAAAATGGAACTCAAACAAGGTACAATAGTTCCCAAAGTAGTATTCCTTAGGTCTCTACAAAACGAAACAGAAGGGGGTTAGGAGGATGAGGAGTAGAGGAAGAATGAAAATGGACAACACAGATACATCATTATGGTGAGCACATAACTTTTGTATCTGATGTTGTCAATTTCATTCATTCTTCAACTAATGGGACAGAGTCTCCAGCTAGATGAACCTTGAGTGGTCCTCATGAAAGGATATTTCGGAATACTGCAGAGCCAAGGGCAGCTCTGTTTCTAGAAACCATATCAAGTAGCACCTGCTCAGATGTCATCTATTGATGTTCTTGACCAAAAGGATGAAAAAACAGACACAGACCTTGTGGAAATTGCTCTAGGGGGCTTAGGCAAAGACAACTCTCCCTGGCTATAGACAAACGATATGCAATGAGTTAATCAACTGGCTAAGGTCACTTTGGAAACTGCCATGTCCAATCTGTTCATGAAAAGGGTACAAACAATTGGTCAGTTTTCCTAAAATCTTTGGCGCAATGGAGATAAAATTGAATTTCCTGTGCACATCCAAAAGATGGAGCATGTATTCACCCTTATTACAGAAATTTGGAAAGAATACCCAGAGGTTAATGACTTTATTAATATTAGACTCAGAACTCACCTTAGGTAAAAAGGAAGGATTGGTATGTCAGGAAACTCTATCCTTATGAAACAAAAGGTAGGGAGACTTAGAGGAAAGAGCCTGGATTTCAGATACTCATCTAGCTGATGTAATGGCAACTGGTAAAATAGTTTTCCAGCACAACAATGTTAGGTCTGTCTTGGCTGAAGGTTCAAAGGGGCTTTGGGTAAGACCTTGAAGCAACATAGTTAAATCCCATGGAGGAGTGGGATTCTTAACTGGGGTCCTAAGTAAGAAGGTGCCTTTCAGAAAGGCCTTACATGACCTAGGACAAGCCAGGAGGAGTGATATTCATCTGAATGGAAGTTTGAAATGGCAGCCAACTGCACTTTAATAGTAGAGAAACTAGCCCCCTCATCAAAATTGAAGATACAAATTCAAGGACAGTGGGTCTAGGGGCAGAAAAGGGGTACAAATCTCTTTTAAGGGCCCAAATTGCAAATTTCTTCTACTTACTTTTGTAGATTTTCATAGTAGAAACTTTTTGAGAAGACAACAAAATATGTCAGACTGGGGAGGAAAGCCTGGGCTACCTAGCTATCAGTGGAGCTGGAGAAACCATGCAGTCAGTTGGTATGATTTCTGTGTGAATTTGGTGATTAGAGATAACGGGATAAGCATAAAGGAGACCAGAGGGTAAATCATGAACTAAAGCATCTCTCAGAGACTAACTCAGAGGAGGACCAGGGTGAAGAATCTGCTGTATGTGTTGTTGAGGTAAGAAGTGAAAAGGTTACAGCATGGCTGGTCTATTGATGGAACATTATTTCTGCTACTTTACCATTGAGAGTCCACTCATGAGGCATCAAAGTGGACCTACTTAGTTTGTCAGTAAGCACAATGGCTTTCCCTGCTATGTACATTGCTGTGAGAAAGGAGGCGGAAGAGATCACTCAGTGTCACATTCTCACCGTCTCTCAACATAGCAGATAAGATATGGTTCCCCCTGTTTGCTAATGTACAAGACTACAGACATATTTTCCATTTGAATCGTAATTATCCCAGAGGGGGAGTCCATCTTGAAAGGCCTGCAATGCTAGAAGAACTGATCTCATTTGCAGGACATTGATATGTGCATTGGCCTCTTCTGGGGATCACATACCTTGGACTGCCCATTCCAAGAAATGCCCCTCCTCCATTTGGGAGACTTCCCTGGTCAGAGTAGCCACTGGCAGCGGGAGAACAAATGGATGGCTCTGAGAGGTTTCATCTGAACAAATCCACCAAAGAAGATATTTCTTGCAAATTTGTGTGATTCTGATTGGTGCATACAAGCGCTTTTGGAAAATAGACCACTGTACAGAGTCCGGTGCAGAATCCACATATGAAATCTGGCCAAACGAACCAGAGTAATTGCTAATGCCATGGACCCTAAAGCTTGCAAGACTAGTCATGCTGGAGGAGAAGAATGAGAGATCACTTCCATCACCTGGAATCTGAGGGTTTGTACTCTTGTTAGAGGAAGTGAAGCTATCTGAATAACTGTGTTTAGATGAGAACCTATGAACTCTGGGTTCTGCAAAGGTGTGAGCTGTGACTTGCTGTAGTTAATTGTGATGCCTAGATGGAGATATAATTGGATTAAATAGTCCCTTTCTTGTAAAAGTAGATGCCTGGCCACAGCAGTCAGGAGCCAGCCGTTTAGATACAAAAACACTATGAATCCCAGCAGATTTGTGTGAGTTGCTACCACCACCATGCATTTGCTGAACACCCTCGGAGCTGTGGCGAGGCCAAACAACAGTGCTCTGAACTGGTAATGACTGGCTCCCAGCCAGAAGCACCAGATATCTTCTGGAGCACCTCTTCATTTTGATGTGATAATAAACATTCTGAACATCTGTTGAGCACATCCAATTGTCCATTTGTAGCAAGGGCAAAATGGACTGAACCATGACCATCTGGGACATTAAATATTTCATGCACTAGTTTAGTTTGCTGAGATCCAGGATGGGTCTTAAGTACCCTGTCTTCTTTGGCAATAAAAAGAATCTTGATATCTGGTCTGATCTAGGGGACCTTCTGGAAGACTCTTCTTTTCTAGTAGCTTTTCTATTTCCAAGGCTGCTGCCTTCCACTGACTGAATGAGACATCAGGGAATCTTTTCATTTTTGTGGGGAGTAATTGGCAAATGGTATAAAATAAGCTCTGGATATGATCCTATGCACATAGGATGGATGCCCAGGTTTCGTGATACACAGGCAAGTGCCCCTGACTGCCTTCAGAGAACAGCAAAAAGGCATCCTTTTAGGAGCACTGGTAGAGTTTTGTCTGAGAAGGAATACCAGAAACCCTGGTCCTGTACAGCACCACTGCTGCAAGGGTAGTGTCTTCCATTAGAGCTCCTCCCACTGCCTCTAGAGGAACCATCCCCTTGTGAGTCTTAGAATGGACCCTGTCCCATGTTAACCCACATATATCCGCCTCCTCGTTGATTCTGGGAAAAAGGTCTATGAAGAGTAGAAAAAAATGGATCCCAATGGCAGACAAGGTCTTTCTATTTTGCTCACTTCTGGAGAGCATTTCCTTCACCTTTGGGCCAAACATGGATGATCCATCATAAGACGTACTGACGAATGAAGACTTGTAGGGCTCTGTAAAATCGTATAAGTGCATCCAGGCATGTCTCCTGATGGCTATGCTCGAACCCACTGCCTGTGAGGTACTTTTTGCAGCATGGGGTACCAGCCTCATGGACACATTAGGCATGGAATGAAGGGTGACTAGTTGTGAAAAGATCTGGCCCTCTGTAGACATGGACCCAGAAAGAGATATGGAGAGCTCTTTAGTCAAATCTCTTTGCAACCTTGTAAAGTGCATCAAATAATTCAACAACAGTATGGCAAAAGTCATTGAAGCATAGATGCATTTTCCAAATCTGTCCAAGACCCTATACTCCCTGTTAGGAGGATGGACAGAAAAGCTCTGCTCTGTGAGCTCTTTCTTAGTGGCTGCTGCAACAACCATGGCATCTACAGGGACTCACTTGCTCCAATATACTCTGTCTTTTGGGAGGTTTAAATTCTACCTGGCATCTTGGGAACATGATCCACAGTATCCAGCTCCTTCCATGCACGGGGTGAGGCAAGGTCTATTAGCTCATCAAAGGGGGGGGGGGGTCAACCAAGATGTAGCTGGGTCAGACCTGAAAGCCTCAAGAAACACAGACTCCTCCTGGGAAGGGGTGTCGGAAGACCATCTGCCTTTCAGTTTTAGAATTTCCAGAATTTCTACAAAAGGAGACATCCACAGGTGGAGATCTGAGGGACCCGCCCCCTTCATAGAAGTCAATTTCCTCAATGAGAGATACCTGAGGGGAATCTCTAGGTCTCTTTTGCACGTTCTCTTCATAGGGACCTTATCAGTGGGGTGGTCTGGTGAGGTACTGGAAGTGACAGGGAGTCCTGCGGGACTGACTGGAGAATTGAACTGGATAGCTGTCCCGATGGGACAGAAATGAGAGGCTCAGAACTAAGATCTGACAGTGGAATAGATATAGGATCCAAGGTGGTCAAAGATGTTCTTTCTTTAGGCAAAGAGAAGGTCCCTCTCCACTATCTCAATGGCAGAGGACCTAGGAGAAACAGAAGCTGGCATCACCAGAGGTGATGCTCCCTGTGTCAATGAGCCCTGAATCCCCCCAGGCCCCCTTCCAGAGGATGGAGTTGGACCCAAGCTGTCCAATGCCAAAGCAACAAGAGGCAAGGATGACTCTGATAACTTTAGAGTAAAAGGAGCTGATAACTTTGGAGTAAAACCACAAACCCCCAGAGCTGGTGTCAATGCTTTGGCTCCAAGAGTCTTCATGCTCCAAAAGGATCAGAGCCAGATGACTCAGGGACATGGTCAAAGTTAAAGAACAACCTGTCTTTCAATTCATCAAGGACATCCTCAAGGATCTCTAATCCAAGGGCTCAGAAACCATGGGACAGATTAGAGAAGGAGAAATGAATTGAGAGTTGATGGAAGACAGGCTCACGGGTCTAGTGAGAGGCAAAGCTGAATTACCCCCATCTGGATCTGAGCACTGAGGATCTTCCTCATCATCCAACCCACCCCTGCTTCAGACAAGCTCCTGGAGGACCTAAGTGAAGAGCTGACAGATGGCAGCATGAAGTGTTTCCTCTGAGTCTCCTGGAGAAAGGGAGAAGGAAGTCAATGAGATATTGACTCCTGTAAGTATTACGGTGACCGGATCTGAGGTGACTTAGGCTTTGAGGAAGTAGGATTTGAGGGAATCGGACCCATCCTTTTTGAAATTTTTGATGTAGGCTTGGTGGTTGGAGCCAAAGTAGGTGAGCAGTCTGGAGACCTTTTTCTGGAGTCCTTATCCTTAGCAGTGGATTCAGGCATCCCTTTTTCAGATCTCTTGGAGGAGGGTTGAGCCGCAGTAGGTAAAGAGTAGGCCATAGAAGGAAGATGACCCTTCAACACTAATTTATTCATTCAGTCACTAATAGCTCTAGAATTAAAGCATGCACAGGTAATGCAGTCAGTATCTAGATGGTCTGTGCCCAAGCAGTAAACACAATCCCTGTGCGCATCAGAGTTGGGAATGTTATCCCAAAGGAAATGCATTCTTTAAACCTAGTCAGCTTATCTGTTATAATTAAAGTGGTTATACAGAACAAGGGAAATTTTTTTTTCTTGACAGCAGAAAAGAGGTACTGACAATGGTGCAAAGGAATACCCTCAAAGGCTAGGATTAAGGGGGACAGAAGGAAAGGCAAGAATACCAACAATACTACTCAAGGGAGTACCCAAGAACTAGTGGGTATGAAATAAAAAGTACTGCCTAAATGACAGAACCTGAAAAACTAGAAAGCAAGGTAGGACAAGTTAAAGGAAAAGACAGACAGATAAGGGTAATACAATAAAACCTTACTACCCCAAAAAAAAAAAAACTGATTGCTCGAGAGAGAAGGAGTCACATCTGATCGATATTGCAGCAAACGAGATCTGGTGTATATTAGGTTAGTGGGGCATTATGGGTAAAGGAAGGAGCTTGAGAGCTGTGTCTGTGAATCTAGAAAAAGTGGCCAAGCCAGATCTGAGGTTAGATCTGAGACCCATCAGTTGAGGAATGAATGAAAATGACACTATCAGATGTAAAGCTTCCATTATTTCAGATACATACAATCAGTTTACACTCTTAATAATGCCTGAATCCAAAGGGATGAGAATTACCCCCATCTGGTGGGTCCTCTCCACTATCTCAAGGGGAGAGGGCCTAGAAGAAACAGAAGCTGGCAGCTCCAGAGGTGAAGTTCCCTGTGCCAATGAGCCCTGAATCCTGCAGGCCTCCTTCCAGAGAATGGAGCTGGACCCGAGCTGTCCAGTGCCAAAGCACCAAGAGGCAAGGATGGCTCTGATAATTAGTTAAGAAATAAGCTCCTCAGGACCACATTTTACACAGATGATATGTCCTATCACCTCATATGTTTAGGTTTAAAGAAAGGAAGAAATGATTTTTCTTGGAGGGTTATCACTATAGCAAGGAGGAGATTGGTATAAAATTGAAATTCAACTGTGGAAGCACAGACCATTAGGTCAAAATAATTATCTGAGACTACAGCCACAGCACCTAATGAGAGAATTCTCTCTTTAGCTGACAAGTATTACTTTTCTGTTTTTGTTTCTTAGTTTACCAGGTGAGTGAAATAGTCTGAGGGCACTTTCCAGTCACAACCTAGGCCAGAGGTTCACACAAATACATAATGCAAATTGTACAGTGGAAAGACGCAAGATCATCTCATTAAAACAGGATTAAGATATAGCTGTGAAATTGCTTAACATGCTTTTTAGCTGTTATTGCTGATACGTTGCAAGTGTTTATTGGGATGCATCCAGACCCAGCCAGAACTGTATATTTATGTTATATTTACTGCTGAGTACTGAACTTTATGAACGTCCATTAGCAATGTATGACTAATCTCTGCTGTGACCTTGTTTTTTGTTTGAAATTATCAGTGCCCTGGACTCCTGCAACAGCCATTTTCTTTGATTTATTGCACTTTCTGTTTGGCTTTTAGCCTTATTCTCTTGTTTCTGCACGTTGGGTGACCCCAGTCACTGTTTTTACTTTGGGAATTCTTTGGTCTGCTCCCTAGTGGCAGGAGAATGGGGCCAGGTCAGTTGTGAACTGGGATACACTGTTTGACACCTCCAAGTGCCTGCTTGCTATTGTCAGGAAGGCTAATTTGTTTGTTTGAGCTTTCTTTCTGCTTCTATAAAGTCGTCACATTTGTGTGACGCTACTCATCGCACAGTGGTGACTGGGAGTGCCCTGTGTGGATGCAGACACCTAGAATTAAACATTTTCCTATGCAGCTTCCTCTCTAATTTCTTAAATCCAGCAGTTGTCAAATGTACAGTAACAACCATTTAATCCTCAAGCATATGAATAAGGTATGCGACTGATACAGTCATACAATATTGTTGAAGGTAAGATTCTAGCCTACAAGCACCTACACTACCAAACAGGTTGTCAGTGACACATGCACAGCACATAGACCCACATATGCTACAGTTCTTTAATGTAATCTTCCCAAATCACAAAGACCTTCCATGCATTGCACACAAAAAAAGTCCTCAGCAACCTCAGAAGCCCTCCACAAAAAGGAAACATATGCCACAACCCATGGTGTTTTCAAGCTCCAAACCCATATGGCATACCACTACTAAACCCAGTTTTCAGTTCAAAAGAGACTCCATAGTGAGACACACAGACTTCCCACTCACCAGGCTTAGCAAAGAAAGAGTGAGACACAGTCAGCTACCTATCCGTGGCCATGATCAGTCATATCACTCATGTACTGAAGTCACTTAACCCCAAATACAAATGTGACTCAAAGTCCACATTGGATTGACCGATGTGAGACGTAACTCCCTGGAGTATATGAAGATAGACATGACTGAACTCTCGGACTATGTGTCCCAGGCTGCTATGAACCTAAAGCATTTTAACTTCTCCAAAGATGATGTTACAATATGAACAAAAAATAACTTGACTTCAGCAATTGGCTTAAAATATGGTGTCATTTGAAGGGGGTACAATAAAACTGTTTTTCCAGGGATGGTATGCACCTGCATCTACACCCCCCCTCCCAACACTACACAGTATTTTTTACACATTGACAACTAGATAAACTTTCATACATGGTTGTACCAAACCAAGAAAATCTGAACGTGTCAGTGCTCAGTGACAGAAGTCTGAAGAAAGAAACTCCACTCCCTCCAGGCTCTGCACACCTTGGAGAATGTAGACATCTGTGCAGTCACTTAGGCACATTTTAAAGCCACAGAGAACACTTCCACACATTTAGCCCAACTACTGCACAGGAAGAGACAAAAGACAGAGGTGTCTCTCTATACATATATATATATATATATATATATATATATATATATATATTAAAAATAGAAACACCTCAAGGCTAATCCATCAATATGACAGACTAAGAGCTTCTCCACATCAAAATCATAATAACTAAGGTCCCATTCTATATTTTTGCAAGCTACAGGACCCCCTTAATGACTAAGGAAAACCACAACACTTATTTAAAGGAATTCACCACATTTCCCATCCAACCTAATATCATACAAGCTCAGAGATTCCTGGACTTTATAAATGCCAACATCCCGGACCAGCTAGTTTATACGTCCACTAGGGGCTCAAACTGATTTGGTCCTCACAAACATGACAGAAAGTTGCACCCCCTCCAGTGTAATGTCCTCGCTAATTAGTTCAGACCATAAAGCTGTCTTCTCTGAGGCAAATGTAATACCTGGAACACAGGGGAAACCCTAGAACTTTTAAGAATTACTCCAAGACAACCCTCCCACTACTAACTGACACCCTAAATAAATTTCAAGCCCTACCTAACCCTGAGAATACTGCTGCCTATACAGATATATTAACAGAAACCTGACATAACCATATCAACAGCTGTACAGAAACAGCTCTACCTACCTGAAATAAGTACAGGGCTGGTGCAGAAGCAAGTTGCCTAGTGGAATTCCAACATTAATAGGCTATACAACAAAAGGAAGAAACTTGTGGCATAAACTAAAAGGGGTAATACCCAAATACCCAGTAAGGTAAAAGCTCTCTCATCAGCCTAAACAAGCAACTTGGGGGAGGGGGTTAATAAAGTACACAAAAGTCAAATTTGAGGTAAAAATAGCTGTCTAGATCAAGGACCATAATGCTTTCTTCAGATATGTCCAAAACCTAAAAGGCAGTACACAGTAATGTACCAAATTAATTGTAAATGGTCCCACCTACATGGAACCAGAAGATATAGCTAATCTGCCTGACAAATTTGGCTCAGATTTTACCTCTCTCTCCCCCAGAAATTCCTTAGGAAATTTCATCACTCATGTTGTCCCCAACCATCACTAGACAGCAAGTCCTGAAGGTGCTCTCCAAGGCCAAGAACACTGCATTGAAGGGTCCTGATAATATATTAGTATACCTCCTTAGTAGCATGAAAAAAAAAAAGTTATGTCCTTACCACAACATTCCATCTGTGTTGTCCATTTTCATTCTTCCTCAACTGATGGGTTTGGATCCAAGTCGTCAGATCTGACTCGGCCACTGTAAAAGCTTGTGAGAACTTGAAACTCTCAAAATGTCTCCCTTACCCTTAATGCATCATCCCCCATTACCTTAGATCTTGTTTGCAAACTATAAAAAAAAGACGTACTCTTATAACTTTATATAGCAGATAAAGAGACAGAAAACATGGCAATGCCACATCTGGAGCTGGTAATGTTCGTAAGATATAACAAATTTATTAGATCTGCTTGCTCTTCTAAAATTAACCTAAAAAGGGTTGGGGGCTGGTAGGTAAGGAGGTGAGGAAGAATGAAGAATGAAAATGAACAACACGGATAGAATGGTATGGTAAGTACATAACTTATTTATCTGATGTTGTCAATTTTCATTCTGTCCTCAACTGATGGGACAGAGTCCCCAGCTACCTAGAACCCTGGGTGGACAGAATATTTCTGAGCATTGTTGAGCCGAAAGATGCCCTACCTCAGGACACCAGATCCAACTTGTAATGAGAGATAAAGGTGTTAGGTGAAGCTCAAGTTGCTGCTGAACAAATGCCATCCAAGGAAGTTCTTGAGTAGAAAACTGAGGAGGTAGCTACAGCACTGGTTGAATAAATGTGTACCTTGTTTGGCCAAGTCATACCTAATTTGTTGTAATTAAAGGAGATAAAGTCAGCAAGCCATTTAGCTAAGGTGACTTTAGATACAGGTGAGCCCAATTTCAGATCAGCAAAGGATACAAGCAATTGATCGGTCATTCTGATATCTTTTGTTCTATGTAGATAGAAAAGTAATTGTCTATGCACATCTAGCAAATGTAACAAGCGTTCTCCTTTGTTGGAATAATTTGGGAAGACTGGTACAGTGATGCATTGATTAATGTTGGTGTGTGATACCACTTTTGGCAAAAAGGGTGTATTGGTTTGTAAGGAGACTCAGTACTTATGGAAAATGAGATAAGGTTTCACAGACAATGTCTGAATTTCAAAAACTCATCTGGCAGAAGTGATGGCAACTAAGAATAAGGTTTTCCAAGATAGAAATGTAAGGCCACAATCATGGGCAGATTCGAAGGGTGGAAGAATCGAAGACTGCAGTACCAGATTCAGATCCCATGGTGCCGTGCGTGGAATCTTTAAAAGGCAGTTTGAGAACAATTGTGCCATGTAAGAAGGGTTTACATAGCTTGTGAGAAGCTAGTGAACAGCTATCAAAACCAATGTGGAAATTATAAATTGCTGACACCTGGACTTTCACTGTTGAAGAACTGACCCCTTGGTTGAATAGTGTAAAAAATATGATAGACACACCACCATTGAAAACTTCTTGGGAACGAAAAACCTTTAATAAAAGTGAAAGAAAACAGACAGGACATAAAAGATTAGCGCTTTCGGCTTCCGCCTTCTTCAGATCTTTACAATATGCACCAATCGATAACTTTAAATATATCTAATAACCAATAGAAATCACTTCCTAGTATTGGATAAGCAAACAGAAGCATGCTGTTCAACAACCTATTATATAGAAGTACAAGACTAAAATCCCCAATCAGAAAACATCCAATCAAAAATAAGACAAAAACAAGATAAAACAATAAAAAATGCACGTTCAAACTACTTCGACATATAGTCTGATCTTTTATATCCTGTCTGTTTGTTTTGCTTTTATTAAAGGTTTTTCGTTCCCAAGAAGTTTTCCATGGTGGTGTGTCTAGCATATTTTTTACAGTTTTTTGGAGTTGTCTGGACCGCCTTTAGTAGCATCTTCGATTCTGTGTTTTTACTTTTTGGTTGAATAGTGGTGTCAAGAACTCCAGCACATGACTGACTGGGGCCATGAAAGGGTCTACATGCTTTTGAAGAGCCCAATGCACAAATCCTTTCCACTTACTAGCATAAGGTTTCCTAGTGGATGGCTTAAGGGAAGACAACAAGATGCATAGAACAGGGAAAGAGAGCATTGATTATCTGGCTGTTATTGGAATTGGAGAAACTAAGCTGTCAGCTTGAGGTTTGGCAGGTCCGGATGTGTCATGCCCATGAAATGAGACAGGAGATCTGGAGTTGGGTCCAGAATCCAGGGTTGAAGAATTAAATGAGGGCACAGTAAGGGAAACCAAATCTGTTGAGGCCAAAAGAGGCAATGAGAATGACCTTGGTCTTCAACCTGGCAGCTCTCTGAAGGAACTTTGGAACTGGGGGATATGCATAAAGTAATCTGAGGGGCCAATCATGGAGAATAGCATACCTTGGTGACTTCCCCCATGGGAAATTAGCGCAAAATAGCTGCTGCACTTGTTGTTCAGGGGAGATGCAAAGAGACTGCAGCGAGGCTGGCCCCACTTGTGGAAAATTAGTTCTGCAACTTTCTGGTTGAGGGACCATTCATGAGGTAACAGAATGCACCTGCTCAGCTTGTCTGCTAGCACATTGGACTTTCCCAGAATGTGCAAGAGAAAGTGGGTGGAAGATATGGTACACTATCACACCCTTAGTGCTTCTCGACATAGGTGGTACGATCTGGTTCCTCTTTGTTTGTTGATGTACCAAACCACTGACATATCTTTTGTTTGTACTGCAATCATTCCTGATGGGAGTGCATCCTAAAAGGCTCGCAATGCTAAAAGCACTGCTCTCAATTCCAGTATGCTGATATGTAAATTGGTGTGTTCAGGGGACCATATGCCTTGGAATGTCTTTCTCAGGTAATGCCCCCCCACCTAGCTGGGAAGTATCCATGGTCACTATGGCCATGGGCTGCAAGGGGACAAATGGGCGGCCCTATAGCAGTTGTTCCGACTGGATCAACCACATCAGAATTTTCTTGCATGAGTTGTTAATTCATATTGGAGCGGACAAGGGTATTTGAAGTATTAACCACTGAGATGCCAACATCCATTGAAGAATCCTCATGAGAAACCTGGCTGGCAGAACAAGGGTTATTGTCGCCATTGATCCTAGTGCTTGCAGAACTAGGCGAGCCAAGATCATGGTACTGCAAAATATCTTGTTGACTTGTGACCTTAAGGCTGAACTCTGGAAAGGGGAAGGGAGTCTATTGTTGACCTTCTGTCGAGTAGCACTCCTATGAATTCTAGAATTTGAGATGGCTCGAGATTTGACTTCTCAAAATTTATGGTTATTCCTAACCTTGTACAAGCGTGGATGACTTCTTCTCTTGCCAAGATGAGTTGATGTCTGGTCAGAGTGGTGATGATCCAGTTGTCCAAGTATTTAAACAAACAGAATCCTTGCAATTTCAAGTGAGTTGCTACAACTACCATACATTTGGTGAACAATCTGGGGGGCTGTGGTGAGACCAAAAGGCAGTGATCTGTACTGATAATGACTGGCTCCTAGTCGAAAGTGTAAGAATTTCCTGGATCGTCTGCTTATTTTTATATGATGGTATGCATCCTAGAGATCTATTGATCTAAAAATGAAAGTATGGACTGAACTGTGACCATCTGAAACTTTGTCTTTCAAACAAATCTGTTCAGGCTGCTGAGATCCAAAATTGGTCTCCAGTCCCCTGTTTTCTTTGGTGTTAAAAAAGACTCTTGAATAAGCTTCAGATCCTTTCTGGTCTGGGGGGGGACTCTTGGGTGACTCTTGTTTAGCAGCTTTTGTATTTGAATGACTGCATGATCCCTCTGACTAGGTGGAACATCAGGGATTTCCCTAGAATTTGGAGGAAGAAGGGAAAATGGAATTATATATCCTTTGGATATGATCCTCTGCATTCAAGTATCTTTTGTTATTTTTAGCCAGGCTCTCCGGTGCAGGAACCTGCAGGAGTTATAATCTTATCAGGCTTCCTAGGAATGGGACCAATGGTGTCAGGTTCCTTCCATGCCCACCACAAAACCAATTCAAGGAGCTCCTCAGCAGGCGGAATCACCAAAGAAGTAGATGGGCTGGTACGAAATGCCTCCAAGAGCACAGATTCCTCCAACAAAGGAATTCTTTGCTTTCAGAGATTTTGAGGATGTCTCCAAATGAGACATCCACAAAAGGTGACCATGGGGACCCTTCACCCTCCTCAAAATATGTGTCTTTGGTGACAGATTCAGGAGAATCCGGATGCTTCTTCTTGGATGTCCTCTTCCACGGGACCTCCTCAGTGGGATAATCTGGGAAGGTATCAGAAGATGTGGAAATACCTAACAGGGTGTCCTGAGGTTTTGGTACTGGCTGTCCCTGTGGGAGGGTTAATAGAGACTCTTGATGCAGAGATGGAAGTGATATTGATGCAGGACCCGATGGGATAGGACCCGTCTGGGTCATGTTTGCTCATAGGGCTCTCTCCAAAGTCCTAAAGGCTGACCCTCCCAGACAGGGATAGGAACCTGTATTTGAGAGGAGGACCTTCTGATCCTTGGTCCTTCCCAGCTCTAAGGTAAGTCACCCCCAAGGCAGAAGTCAGAGCTGAATAAACCCTTGCCGAATCTCCGAGGTGTAGAGACTGCTCAGAAGCCATCGACTGTAACACCTCGGATCTGACAGGGTAGAATCAGCTCTGAGAGCTCTCTGGTTTCGATTGCAGGGAAGAGCTCAGAGCAAGCTTCAAATCTGAGAATACAATGATCCTCGGATTGAAAGAAGACAAGCCTAGACAACTCAGATCCAAGGATTCAAAAACCACAAAGGGAGTCAGAGGAGGAAGAATTAGAGGTGTTGTCGTGGATGTATGGGCTTCCTGACCTGAAGGGGTAGGAGCCTAAGCAAAAACTGGCTGGCTCTGCACCGAGAAGATCTGTCTCACTACCCTCTCCACATCTTCCACAGTAAGGCTTCTAGAAGAGCGAGAGGACTCTTTGGAAGGAGAATCTGGTCTATAAAGAAAGGGAGAAGGTACTGTTGATGGGACCAGGTCCAGAGATGGAGAATATCTTGTCCTATAAAGCACACCCTGCAGTCTTGGTGGATCCAACATCTTCGGATCCAATGAATCCTTAATTTTTGGAGACTCTGGATCCAAAGAAAAAGTCCATTCCAAAGAAAGACTTTTCACTTTTCTCTGATTCGAAGCGGTCTGATCCGAGTCTAATTTTCTTATTCTTGGACAGATCCAGGGAAACAGTAGGAGCCGAAGAAGGCCTTTGAATTTTTCTCTGAGGTGTTTGAAGAAACAGAAGAAGAGCACGGAGAGCAGTGTGGCAACCTTTTAGAGGTTTCTCCAACTATGGCATTGCCAAAGGAAGATTCTAAAAGCCTGATGGTGATTTAAGATTCTAAAAGCCCCTTTAAAATCAATTTGTTTTTGCATTCCACTAATGCTCGTAGATTGAACATGACATATTGCACAGCTCTCTTGCAGGTGGAGGGGGCCAAGGCAAAAAACACAGAGTGTGTGAGTCAGAGAGGGGAATCTTCTGACTCCACTTCCCACACTTTTTAAAACCCGCAGGGGCTTTTTCTTTTTCAGTCATGTTAACTAGAAGGGGAAAAAACAGCTATAACAAACTACCACACAGAATAACTACAACAACAACAAGATCTAAAGAGCATATATATCTATATTTATATATATATATATATATATATATATATATATATATATATATATATATATATATATATATATATATACAGACAGAGAGAGAGACACAGAGAATTTTATTTTAAATCAGGAAGAGAAAAAGAGAAAGAACTACCTACAAAAGTAGTAAAGAACAATGAGAAAACGTAGAAGGGTGACGAGAGAAAAAAAAAGGAGAAAGAGATAGTAACCATAGTATCAAGAGTACGGTAGTACGAGAAAAAAAAGGAACATTAAAGAAAAATATTGCTTTAATAAAGAAAAAAATAAGTACATATCTAGCCCAAATAACTCGAGAGACAAATCACCACGTCTTTCACTGGACAGCAGCAAACAAGATCTGAGATAAAGAGGGATGGTGCATTATGGGTAAGGGAGAAATTTGAGAGTTTTAAGTTGCTACGAGCTTTTACAGCAACCAAGTTGGATCTGACGTCTCAGATCTCAACCTATTAGTTGAGGACAGAATGAAAACTGACAACATCAGACCAAAAGTTATATACAATAGATCTATGCTGTTTCATTTCAGTCTGGTTCAATGTTTGAGTTGTCTGATCTGATTAGATCCAACCTCGGCACCTTCTTCCAGAAACATGACTAAGGTCCAGTTTTTGTCATCATTTATGATATCCATGATTTATCCATAAACTTGCACAAAAGGCTCATCAGGCTAATGGGTCAGTAGTTTCCTGAGTCACCGACATCTACATTCTCCAAGGTGTGGAAAACCTGCAGGGAGTGGAGTTTCTTGTTCATGATCTGAGGCTCTGACTCCTCCCTTACCCATAATTCTGCCCTCCTTCCTAATTTACCTCAGAATGAATTTGCTGACTTTCCCTAACTGTAGAGAACTCTACTTGAAAGATATAATAATCCATAGAGAATAAGTCAACAGTGTACTATATATGTAAGTATAGGTGATATAACCTAAAGCAGATAGGGTCTTGGTCGAGACCTGTCCAAGCCCCAGAAGTTTTTAGCTGGAAATCTGAAAGGGGAAAGGAGAGAGGGATATTGAACTGGGAAGAAAATGAGACAATACAGATCTATCGTTGTGGTAAGTACATAACTTTTGTATCCAATGTTGTCCATTTTCATTAGATTCAACATTTGGGACATATTCCCAAGCCGCCTAAAAAAGGACCTGGGTGGTATCAAGGATGGACATTCATGAGAATGGTAGGAACAAAAGATGTGCAAAAACTAGATTGCACATCCAGCATGTAATGAGAGATAAATGTATGAACTGTTGACCATGTTGCTGCTGCTGCACAAATGTCATCGATGGGAACTCTTTTCATGAATGCTGTACAGGTAGCCATTGCCCTAGAGGAATGGGCTTCTGGTTTCATATGCGGGGATAAACACTGGTTCATATATACAAAGGAAATACAGTCTGAAAGCCATTTAGAAATTGTAACATTTGACATGTCTTCCCACATTTACCTTAGAAAAGGACAGAAGCACTTGATCTGACTTTCTGATATCTTTGGTATTTTGTAAATAGAATCTGAGCTGTCTGTGAACACCTAAAGCATGTAGCAGATGTTCACCATTGTTAGAGATATTGGAGAAAAAAGACGGGCAAATTAACGGACCAATCTGAATTTTCTTCAGATGTCACCTTTGAGAGAAAATAGATTTGTTCTCACTGACACACTGTCTTTATGGAAAATGAGGGAAGATGGTCTGCATGACAACAATACAGAAATTAATTTAGCTGGCGTAATTGCAATTATTAAAACAGTTTTTCAAGAAAGATCCTTAAAATCAACTGATACTTTTGGTTCAAAGGGTTTCTGAGTTAATGACTGAAGCATGATTGAGACATACCTTGGGGGGACTGGGTCCCTAATTGGAGGTCTCAGTAAGAAAGTTACTTTGAAGAAAGCTCAAGAGATTCTAAGAGAAGCAATAGAAGCATCATCACACCCTATGTGAAAAGTAAATATAGCAGCCATTTGCACACTGATGGTAGAAAAACTGGATCCTTGGTGAAAGAGTTCTGAAAGAAAATCTAATAATATCAATGGGAGAGGAGTGGAAAAGGGGTCCAGTCCGTTCAATGAGGCCCAGAGAGAAAATCTTCTCCACTTACTTTTATAAATCTTTTTGACTAACTGCTTTTGTGAAGAAGTAATAATGTGAACCACTGGAGAGGAAAGCCTGGCATCTCTGACTATCATTAAAATGGGAGAAACCATGCAGTTAACTTTAGCGATTGTAGATCTGGTAGAGGTATCCTGGATGGGTGACTCAGAAGATCCGGATTAGGATCCAACACCCATGGTGGGAGCAGCAAATGAGGCCAAAGGAAGGTAAACTAAACTTGCCAAGGCCCGATGGGAGCAATGAGGATCACCCTAGTCTTGCACCTCATGGCTTTCTGAATGAATTTCTTCAGGAGGGGTAATGGTGGGAAAGCATAGAGGAGATGCTGGGGCCAACTGGGGACTACAGCAACTCTTGATGACTGTTGTAGTGGAGAGATGAGGGCAAAGAACACTTATTGGTTTGGTATGAGGTAAAAAGTTCACAGCAAGATTGGCCCCAGCGTCTAAAAACCCATTGCCACTGTTTAATTGACAGACCACTTGCAAGACAATAGGATCGACCTGCTCAATTTGTCTGCTAGTACATTTGCCATCCTGGCTATATGTGTTGCTACCAGAAAATGATGGGAAGACATTGCCCACTGCCATACTTTCATGGATTCTTGGCAAAGTGGGTATAATCTTGTTAACCCTTGTTTGTTGATGTACCATACAACTGACATATTGTCTGCCTGGATGGATATCACACGCTTAGGTAGGTAAGTTCTGAAAAGCCTAAAATGCTAAGAGGATCACTGTCATTTACAAGATATTGATGTGAAGTTTGGGCTCTACAAGTGACCAAGTAGTTTGAACCGTTTTCCCCTTGAAACGTCCCTCCACCCACCCCCACCCTAGAAGGAAAGCATCCATGGTTACTGTGGTCAGGGGAGTGGATGGGAAAAAGGGTCTTCATTCTGTAATTGACAGACAAGTTATTCACATTTCATATAATCTCTGCAAACTTAAGTGAGATGAATTTTGAGATGGAGAGGGTGAAGACTCTGTGACCACTGGACTGAGGGAGTCCTCTGTAATGCTCTCATGCCATATGTCACTAGTGGAACTAAAGTGATGGTAGAGACCATGAAACCTAGCAAATGGATAGTCAACCGTTCTTGTGGATGAAGATGTTGAAACACCTGAAAGACTGTCAGTATTAAGGACAGAACTCTTGCTTCTGGAAGTTTGACAATTTGAAGAACTGTGTTGATATGACATCCTGTAAATTCTATCTACTGAGTAGGAAACAGTTGACTTTTTGCATGAGTTACTGTGATCCCTAATAGATTTGTAAGCTGGAGTAATAGTGCTTGTTGTTGTAGCAGTAAATCCCTGGAAGTAGGAGTTAGGAGCCAGTCATCAAGATACAGGAAAACCTGGATCCCTTGCAGTCAGAAATGAGTTGTTACCACTGCCATAATCTTAGTGAACACCTGGGAGGCTATGGTGAAACCGAATGGCAGTACTCTGAACTGAAAATTATTGGCACCTGAAATGGAGAAATCTCCTGGATTGACTTTGTATTTTTATAGGATAGTAGGTATCCTGGAGATCTATGGAGCATATCCAATCGTCCTTCCTCAACAGAGGTAATATAGTCTGTAATGTGACCATCTGGAATTTTGTCTTCTTCAAAAACTGACTGAGGTGGCTGAAGTCCAGTATTAGCCTGAGATCTCCTGTTTCCTTTGAAAACTAAAAAGAACCTGGAATAGATTCCAGATCGTAACTGGTCTGGGGTACCTAGCAACTTTGAAACTTCTGTTGTTGCAGATTCCAACTGTTCGGGTAGAATGTTAGGAATATTTTACCTCCTCTTGAAATGTGTAGCCTCTGGTGATTATTCTTAGCACTCAGGAATATGAAATAATACTTTGCCAGGCTTGTAGGTATAAGGTTAAGCTCCATCCATGTGAGTTACCTCACCCTCTGTCTCGGGAGAGTCTAGGTCCAGCAGTGTTGCAATGAAAACCCTTTGATTTTCTGAACCACATTTTGGTACTATCCTTTTGATTCCTGGAATAAGACCTTTGAGGGCTGAAGAAATGGCAGATAGGGCCTTACTGTCTTGCTCACTCCTAGTAAGCATCGCTAAAATTTTTGGTCCGAATAGTGTGGAACCATCAAAAGTGGCATTAATAAAGGATGCCTTGAAACTTTCTACAAAATCACATAGCCACATCCAAGCATGATGACACATGGTAATACCTGTACCAGCTGCTTTTGCTATACCTTCTGCTGAGTTAGATAGCAGGTACATGGCTACATTAGAGGTGGACAGTATGCAGACAATTGGATGTCCACTGTTTTTTGAACATTTGAAGGGAAGTTACTTGAGAGGGACTTGGAAATCCCCATGGTCAAGTCCATCTGAAAATGAGTTAAGTGTGCAAGATAGTTCAGCACTTTGAGTGTAAATGTCACTGAAGCATGTGCCCTTTTCACTAATCTGTCCAATGCCCTTGACTCCCTGTTAGGGGGATGGACAGAAGAACTCTTCTCAGAAGTTCTTTCTTCATGGCTTCTGCTACCATGGCATCTACTGGGGTCCCGTCATTCAGTGCTTCCTATCTTTTGGGGCTACTAAGATCTTATCAAATTTGTTTGGATTGGTTCTATAATGTCAGGGTCCTCCCATGCCCTCTGTGTCATAAGATCTATAAGTGCATCTTGGGGGGGACCACCCAGGATGCAGATGAGCCAGTCCCAAAAGCATTCAGAAACACGGATTCATTCAGAGAATGAGTTTCAGAGGACCAATCCCCCCTCCCACTTTATCAATTCTAGGATGTCAACAAAGATGACTGTCCAGTGCAGATCTAGAGGGTCCTTTGCCTTCATCCAAATCTGTGTCTTCAGTGACCGACTAAGGAGAGGAGTCTACGTGCTTTCATTTGCACATCTGTTTCCTGGGAACATGCCTTTGGTTTTCTGGTGAAGACAAGTCAGAATCAGACTGGGAACTCGAGTGTTAAGTAATCTTCAAGCTTATGTGTTCTCTCTGTCCCTGTTGATCTGAATGACAGGTATACGATACAGGTTCTACTGGGAGTTGGGCAGGATGCAAACTTAGTTTTTGTACCTGCCTTCTTGGTTCAGCCAAAGCCCTTTCAACAGCCTCGAAAGCCAACGCCATGAGTAGAACCGAGGAATTATTCCCTCTGTCATAGGACTCAGGAACTCTGCCTGTTCCAATGAGGTCAGCTCCAAGGAAAACCTCAGACCTCAGCTATTGATTGCTGAGGTCCCAAGAGGAAGGGACTGCTCACAGAACCTTGAAGTCGACTCCACCAGTGGGATCCCTACACTGACTCTTCAGCTCGAGAGCTCATTTTGATTCAAAAGTACCGGAGTCAAGAGAATAAGTGATGGAGCTGATGCCAAAGTTCCCTGAACTGTCAGATCCGACTGAGGTACACTAGAGGGGTTTAGACCCATGGAAGCTGGCTCTGAAAACTGAAATGGTACAGGAGAAATATGTGATGGGGCCAACGGGCCTGTACCTAAACCTTCCTTTGGGGATGGTGTCAGGAGGACCCAGGTTGGATCTGTGTCCTCAAGAATGTCCTCATTACTCAGTCGACATCCATTTCCATGAGCCTTCTTGACGATCACATTGATCTCGATGATGACACTATAGAAGGAGGTCCAGAAAAGCATATGTCTTGTAAAATGGTTAAATGGAACTGAGGGTTCATTGGTTCCAGAGAAAATGTAGCTCAAGGAGAAGGAGTTTGGACCCAACTAACAGGTGGATCCGACTGCCTCGGTGTTTTAGGTATTGGATGTGATGAACCAATTAGATCTGGGGACCTTTTCTTCAATTTGTCAAGTCTTTTTTCTTCTAATTTCTTTTCCTCAGATGTTTTTTTCTGAAGACTTATCCTTTTTTCCATACTTGTCTTTAGACTTATCCTTTTCCTTCACTTTTCTCTCTTCTGTCCTACTGCTTGCAGAAGCTGATGCTGGTATGGTTTCGGAAGACATGACAAAAGAAGAAGACCCTGTCTATGGGAGAAGCAAGCCTTATAGAATGAGTTTTGTCTCTGCTCCCTTGAATAGCCCTAGACCCAAATGCAGCACAAATATTGCAATTTCCTGTAAATGAAAAGGATCTAAGCACTAAGCAGAAAGAGAGTGCGGGTCTTGGGGAGGGATTTTGTATCAATATGCTGTGCACTTTTTAAAGCCTATTATTTTATTCTGATGTCAGACAAACCCTTAACTATTAACTACACAGCAATCCAAACCTATCAAAAAATAGAAGTTATGTTCTTACCATAACGTTCCATGTTAGTTGTCTTCTTCTCGCCTTCTTTCTTGCTGGATGGATATCCCACAATGCTAGGCGTGAATTACCTCAGATCTCGTTTGTGAGCTAGGCCCAGCTAATAATACAACCAGGAAAAACTGGAAAGAGTCCACCTCTATAAACAAGGGGAAGGAGAAAAGGTGACCTAAGCCTGATGTAGGAAAAATGCACAGTAGAGCATATACCTATAAAGAGGTGGTAGAAAGAGAGGTCACAATCAAACTCCTCTAGGTCTGTCCAGGCCAGGGGAGGAGGGGGGGGCAAGAAGAAGAAAGCGAGAGAAGACAACTAACATGGAGCGTTATGGTAAGAACATAACTTCTATATGTTAAGTTGTCTATCTGCTCATTCTTGCTGGATGGACGCATCCCTAGCACCTTGTCCCGGTGGCCTAACGGTGGCCTAACAGACTCTTGAGCACAGTGGAACCAAAATTAGCTCTATGCCTAGAAGCTAAATCCAACTTATAATGTGAAATGAAAGTGTGAGGAGTAGCCCAAGTAGCTGCTGCACAAATGGTGTCTATAGGCAGTCTGTCTTGGAAGGCTATAGAAGTAGCCAAAGCTCTGGTGGAATGGGCTTTAGGTTTGTTAGGTAGCTTTGGTGTCTTATTTCATAGACAATGGAAATTAGAGATGTTAGCCATCTAGATAGTGATACCTTAGAAACAGAAAGTCCCTTTCTGCCTTCTGCATAAGAGACAAACAGCTGGTCAGATTTTCTGAATTGTTTGGTTCTATCCAAATAGTACCTTAACTGATGATGAACATCTAGCCAATGCAATTTTTGTTCAGACCTATTAGAATATTCTGGAAAAAACACAGGAGGTCAATGCTTTGATTTAGGTTAGGGATACCCTGTCCTTATGGAACAACAGATAAGGAGGTCGACAGCTGAGTGCATGAAGTTCTGAAACTCTTCTAGCTGAAGTAATAGCTACCAGAAAGAGAGTCTTCCATGATAGCAATTTTAAAGAACAGGAAGCTGCAGGTGGGGAGAATCAAGGAACTGGGAACTAAATTTAGGTCCCAAGGAGGAGGAGGATTTCTTATAGGAGGTCTGAGTGAAAAACTCCCTTCAAAAGGCTTTGCAAAGCTGGTGGGACATTATGGCAGACTCTGAGATGCCCACATGAAAGTTAGAAAAAGCTGCCAATTGAACTTTAAGAGTAGAAGGAGATGAACCTGCATGGAAGAGTTCAGCTAGAAAATCAAGGACTATTTGGATGGAAGCCGTGAAAGGATCTATGTCCTTCCTTGAGCCCAATAAAACGCTTCCACTTACTCAGATAAATCTTTCAGTGGAAGATTTATGGGAAGCTACCAAAATATCTCGAACAGCGTGAGATATTTGAGGAAGCCTGGCTAAGGTTGGAATTGGAGCAACCAAGCAGTGAGGTTCAGAGAGGGAGCGACTGATGGATCAAAAGATCTGGAACTAGGTCCAGATGCCAAGGTTGCTCCAACAGAAATTGATGAAACCAAACCTGTCAAGGCCAGTAAGGAGCAATGAGGATCAAGGAGGCCTTCTGAGCGATAGCTTTCTGTATCACCTGAGAGATTAGTGGGAAGGAGGAAATGCATATAGAAGTCCCCAAACTTGGACTAATAGGGTGAAAAATCTTTGCACTTGCTGTTTTGGGACTTGAGAAAATTTTTTCACAATAGAATCTTTCAGAGACCACTCGTGAGGCATGAGGATAGCTCTGCTCAACTTGTCCGATTTGATTGGACTTCCGGGGATGTGCGTTGCTATCAGAAACTGCTGAGAAGAAATCGCCCATTGCCACAGTCTGAGTGCTTCTCGACATAGGGGATAGGACCTGGTTCCGCCTTGTTTGTTGATATTCCACACTACAGACATACTGTCTGTCTGTCGTTCCCAAGGGAAGAGAGTCTTGAAGGGCACTGCTCTCATCTCTAGAACATTTATGTGCAAGTGGCATTCGTCTGGTTGCCATGTGCCCTGGACAGTTCTGCCCTGATAATGCCCCCCCCCACCCAATCAGGGAGGCGTCCGTTGTCAGAGTAGCAACCGGAGGGGGAGGAACAAAGGGTCTTCCCAAGAAGAGCTGAGGGGAAGACATCCACCACAGAAGATGATTCCTGCATGTTTGCGTAATCATAATGGTGTGGGACATCGGAAGTTGCTGGTATGACCATTGTGTGAAGAGCATCCATTGAAGGATTCTCATGTGGAATCTGGCTAATGGAAGCAGAGGAATGGCAGCCGCCATAATCCCCAATACTTTCAGCACTAACCTGGCTTTGACTCTGTTGCTGCTGAAGAGGAGCGAGACCAATTTGTGTATGTCTGTTATTCTCTGATCTGTTAGCCTCGCAGACATGTTGACTGTGTTTAGATTTGCGCCTATAAAGGTAATAACACGACAAGGCGACAAAACAGACTTTTCGCAATTTATTGAAATGCCTAAGTCTTGACAAATGCGAAAGGTGTAGTCCCTGGCCATTAGAAGAAGATGCTTGGTGGGAGCTGTGAGGAGCCAGTCGTCTAAATATGGAAACACCTGGAATCCTTGACGTCTCAGGTGAGAAGCTACCACTGCCATGCATTTGGTAAACACCCGGGGGGCTGTGGTGAGACCAAAGGGCAGGGCTCTGAATTGAAAATGACTGGTTCCCAGCCTGAAGCGGAGGAATCTTCTGGGCGTCTGTTCATTTTATATGATAGTACGCATCCTGAAGGTCTATAGAGCACATCCAGTTTTCCTTTCCCAATAGGGGAAGGATGGACTGTAAGCGTGACATCCGAAATCTTGTTTTCTTGACCGACTTGTTCAAGATACTGAGATCCAAAATTGGTCTCCAGTCCCTGTTTTCTTTGGAACTAAAAAGAACCTGGAGTAGATTCGGATCCTTGCTGGTCTGCTGGAACTGGCTGAATTGCTCTTTTGACAGCAGCTTTGAAATTTCCAAAGCTGCAAGATCCCTTTTGGAACATCTGGAAGGGATTTTTTGATCGGTTTGGAATAATGGAATAGCCGAAATGATGGACTGTACCCACTTGTCTTGAGTTAGGGATAGCCAGGCTTCTGGGTACAGTGACAATCTTCCCCGACTGCCTCGAAGGTGGACAGTCGGGCAACACCTCAGGGATGCTGAAAAGGCTTATCGGAAAAGGTTTCTCGATTGCCCTGGTTCTGCGGACCCCCTCTGCCTCTAGGGCGGCGTCTACCATTATTGTTCCCTCCTCTGCCTCTGGAGGGAACAGACTCTGTGCATCAGGCAAATTCCCTTGAGATTGTTTGGAACCACATTTTCCACTTTTCTGGCCTTTGGGGTAAGGTCTAGAAGGAGTACGGACTCCGATGGCAGATAGAGTTTTGCCATCCGTCTCGCACCTAGTCAAGGTTTCTTTCACCTGAGGACCAAAGAGATGATCCATCAAGCGGGAATTAGTGAAAGCGTTTTAAAGGTCCATAAAATTGCATAGTCGCATCCAGGCATGCTGACACCTGTCCCAGGGTAGTCAGCTGGGTTTTCATTTTGTCCTGAAAATCTGCAGCTGTAGGATTCTTCAACATCTCACTCGCTTCCTTGATCAAATCTCTCTGGAGACGGGTGAAATGGCATAGGTAGTTCAGAAAACATCCGCTTCCCATACCTGTCCATAGACCTAGATTCTTTGTTAGGGGGATGAACAGGTACTAAAGGATCAGCTAGTTCCTTCTTGGTGGCAGCAGCTACCACCATAGCATCCACAGTAACACCCTTGGTCAGAAATTGTTTGTCAGATGGTGCTGTTATAAATTTAGAAGGTCTCCTGGGGTGGGGTCCACTGAGTCAGGAGCCGTCCAGGCTTTCTTGCCACCACCTGCATGAGGGATCAAGGGGGACACCCAGGAGGTGGAAGAAGATACACAGATTCATCCTCCGAAGGGTTAAGGGCTGGCCAATTTCCCGTCTGTTTCAGGATCCCTAGAATGTCGGAGACATCTTCAGAAGGGGAACGGGGAACCCTGAATCCTCTAAATCTGTGTCAGAGGTGACAGACTCAGGTGAGTCTATGTGTTTCCTCTTACACTTTCTCTTCCTAGGGCTCCTCTGCCAATTCAGGGAGGCCTACAGGGGATTCTTGAGGAGCTGGCTCTCTGCGGTCTGGGATGAGGGAGTGAGTAGACATCACCTGAGGCACAGCCGACTGTGGAGTTGAACAAGGTTCCAACACTCTCATGACCTCGAGCACCCCTGTCAGGCAGAGCCAGAGGTCCGCTGAGAACCTCCCTCGGCACCGACAGAGATGGCTCCGAGGCCATGTCGGAGCCGAATCAGACAAGGGTCCGATGCCACTCACCCCTCGTCTGGCACGAGATTCTTCAAAGAAGAAATCGGAGGCGGCAGCCCGCCGAAGACAATGTCGGCTCCGACGCTACCACAGTCTCGGTTCCGAGATGCCCCGGTTCCGAGCTCAAAGGAGTCGGAGGAGGAATATTTAGAGGAATAGGTTGAGACATCGACTGATGAGTCGGGCTCTGATGCATTTGGGCCAGTGCCTCGGACTTTAGAAGTCGACTCACTACCCTCTGGAGGTCATGATCCGAGAGCCTCGATGACCTGGAGGAGTGAGATCTGTGGCTCCATTCAGACAGCAAGGGAGACGCTGGAGCCGAATGAATGGAGCCAAGGGATGGTGACCTCGACCTCTTTCTAGATGTCGGCTCCGAAGGTCTGATCGGAGCTGAGCCAGGAATTTCCAATACCTCGGCTCCAGCCGGAGGCGAGGGAACCACAGAAACTGTAGTCAAAGACTGGCTCCAGCTGGAGCCAATGTAGCAATAGCTTGAAGCCTTAGGCCTCGACTCAGAAACTGGAGTCGAGGTCTTAGAAGGAAGGTTTTCGATGAAGCAGTTAGGGAACCTTCAGGCTTGAGCAAACCCCTGAGGATGAGTTTGTTCTTTCTTTCCTGCAGGACTCTGGGGCTGAAGCCATGGCATACAGCACAAGAGTCCCTGTCAGAGACATTTTCTGACAGCAGTCACACTTCTTGAGACCTTTGAATCATGGACATTTTCAAGGAATAGAAGTGTAATCACCACACAAAACACACACACCGATTACACTATCAAAAGGTAAATTAACTAAAAGCTAAAGAAATTAGTTATTTCTACACAATAAATCCTACAAAACACATACACACCACTATCAGAGATAGGAAAGAACTTATCAGTTCTTGTGGAAAAGGGGCTGGATAAGGGTAGAAAGGATAATATCCACTACACTATAGCTAAAGGGAAAAACTAAGCTAGAAAAAAGGGTTTAAATAGCTTTAAAGACTGTCTAATACCACTGACCTGAGCCGGTAGAAAAAACAACACCTCGATCGCTGTAGTGGCAAACGAGATCTGGGGTAATTCACGCCTAGCATTGTGGGATATAAGGGGTGGAACCAACTCAACCCATCCAGCAAGAATGAAGGCGAGATAGACAACTTAACATCACATGTTATATGAAATCCTGTCAAAAATCCTATTAAATCCTATTGATTTTAATAAAATAGGAAATTTAGAGAACTATCAAGAAAAAAAAACACAACATATCTCTTAGTTTTAAAAGTACTAAAAGTCCTAAACATTCTAATAGTCTCTCTCTCTCTTTCAGCTTTTCCCAGTTAGGGGTCACCACAGCAGATCACCTTGTCTGCTCATGATTAGCATTGGAGTTTTTACGTTGTTGAGTTGCCAGTCCGGCGCCCAAGTTGAACAAGGTTCCAACACTCTCCGCATGACCTCGAACACACCCCTGTCAGGCAGAAGGCACAAACATGCACCCACTCACGCCTAGGGCCAATTTTAGCATGTCCAATCCACTTGCAGCATGTCTTTGGGGATGTGGGAGGAAACCGGAGCCCCGGAGGAAACCTACACGACCACAGGGAGAACATGCAGTCTCCGCATAGAAGACACCCCAGCCGAAGATCGAACCGGAGAGCCTCTTGCTGTGAGGCGACAACGCTAACCACAGCACCACTGTGGCCGTCTAAAACCCTAATAAATAACACTAAACTACAAATCTTAAAGGAAGCAGTCAGATGAAGGAAAAATACCAAAGTCTTTCACTTATCATGAAGCATTGAGAAAGCTCTCAGGCATGTGTCTGGATGAATTAGGCTGCAAACAAGAAATGGGGTAAATTAGGAAGGAGAAGGGAATTATGGATAAGGGAAGAGTCACAGCCTCAGTTCCAAAGCTCTGGAAGAAGGTAAATAGGTTAGATCTAATTGGATCCAACAACCCATATGTTGAATTGAATGAAAATAGACAACATCAGATCATAAATTATCAGTCCCACTAGAATCTCTATTCGGACAAGGCCTCCAAACAGGCTTTGTCTCTAATGAATGGAGGACAGCAACAGTTATACCACTGCACAAGGGAAGCCTATCTACAGACCCAGGAAACTAGTGACCCATTAGCCTGATGAGCCTTCTGTGCAAAGTTATGGAGAGGATAATATTTCATATCATGAATGACGACAAACACGGGGCCTCAGTCATTTTGGGTTTGTCAAGGGCTGGTCTTGCCTGCTAAAGTTGGTAGACTTCTTAGAGGTTACAGAGAAGTTATGTTCTTACCACAATGTTCCATCTGTCTTGTCGATCTTCATTCATTCTTGACGAATGAAACTCGGTTCCGACCCTTGGAACCGGCTCGGCTGTTATACAGCTCACTCCAGCCAAAAAAACTCTCAAGCTAAGATTCAACCCACAATGTCCCTCTCTCTATTACCTCAGATCGAGTTTGCAGCCAAAGTATAGAAGGATAACAGAAGCCTTGTCTAAGGTATTAACTAAAAGCTCCCAGAACAAGTGTCCAAACCTCCAGAAGTCCATAGGAGGGGGCAGAAGGGTGGGATGCCAAGAATGAATGAAGATCGACAACACAAATGGAATGTTATGGTAAGAACATAACTTCTTTATCTGATGTTGTCAATCACCAAACCCATTGTGGAATTTGGAAATGGCTGTTAACTGGACTTTGATGGTGGAAGCAGAAGCTCCTTGATCAAAAAGTGAAACAAGAAATTCCATAACCTTCTCAACAGGGGCTGAAAGGGGATCTAAATTATTTGTATAGGCCCAAATTGAAAATCTCTTCCATTTGCTACACAGAGTTTCCTGGTGGGCGGTTTAAGAGAAGACATAAGGATTGTTTGTACTGAGGAAGATAACTTGTTCTGCCTGGCAATTAATGGAATTGGAGATACCAAGCTGTCAGCTTGAGACTGTGAAGGTTGAGATGCACCAATCCCTGCGGGTGTGACAGCAGGTCGGGAACTGGATCCAGAATCCAAGGACGGTGAATCAGGTGAGGCTAAAAGAAAGGGAACTAGACTTGACGGGGGCAATAGGGTGCAATGAGGATCACTTTGCTTCTCAACCTTTGGGCTTTCTTCAGGAATAGGGGAATGAGAGGGATTGGGGGAAAGGCATAAAGTAGTCCTGGGGGCCACTCGAGGAGGAGTACGTCTCTCAGGGACTCCTCCTGCAGGGGAATTAAGGCAAAATAGCCACTGCATTTGTTTTTTATTGAGGAGGCAAAGAGATCGCAGCAAGGCTGGCCCCAACAACAAAAAATATTCATCGTCATCTTGGCATTGAGAGATCACTCGTGAGGCAGGAGAATGCATCTGCTTAGTTTGTCCGCTTTCACTTTGGAGCTTCCTAGGATATGCGTTGCTGTTAGAAAGTGGTTGAAAGAGATCGCTCATTGACATATCCTGACAGCTTCCTGGCACAGGGAGTAAGATCTGGTTCTGCCTTGTTTGATGATGTACCAGACTATTGACATGTTGTCTGATTGAATTGCACTCATCCCTGAAGGAAGGACAGACTGAAAGGCTTGCAATGCTAGAAGTACTGCCCTTAATGTCAGGACACTGATGTGCAAATTGGCCTCTTATGGGGACCAAGTCCCTTGAACTCTTCTTCCCAGACAATGCCCCCCCCACCCACCCAATCTTTGAAGAATCTGTCGTCACTATGGTGGTGGGTGGACAGGGAGTGAAGGTGCGACCTCATAGATTTTCCTCTGCCTTTATTCTCCAGGAAGGATCCTTCTTGCAGCGGTTTCTTATCAAAATCGGAAAAGACATTGGGTGTGTCAGTATTGACCACTGTGCAGCTAAGAGCCATTGAAGCAGTCTCATATGAAATCTTGTCAGAGGCACTAAGGTTATGGTCACTGCCATAGATCCTAGAGTTTGGAGGATGAGAAGAGCAGGAACTTTGTCTCTGGATATGATGAACTGTACTTAAGTCCTTATTTTTTGTAGTCTGTGTAGAGGGAGAGAAGCTACACAAGAAATTGCATTGAGGTTTGCTCCTATAAATTCTAGGTCTTGTGTTGGACTCTACTGGGATTTCTCTATGTTGATTGTAATGCCAAAGGACTGGAAAATATGCAATATGAAGTCCGTGGCTTGAAGCAGTAGATGCCTGGTGGGGGCAGTGAACAGCCAGTTGTCTAGGTGTGGAAACACTTGGAATCCACATAGCCTCAAGTGAGTTGTTAACATTGTCATGCATTTGGTGAACACCCTGGAGGCTGTGGTGAGACCGAAAGGCAGCACTTTGAACTGGAAATGACTGGCTCCTGGCTGGAAGCGAAGGAACCTTCTGGAGTGTTTGTTCATCTTTATGTGGTAATACGTGACCTGAAGTTCTATAGAGCACATCCAATCGCTTTCCTCTAGAAAGGGAGGAACAGACTGAACTATGACCATCCGGAATTTGTTTTGCTGAATTAACTTATTCAGAAGGCTGAGATCTAAAATTGGTCTCCAGTCCCCTGTCTTTTTTGGCACTAAAAAGAATCTTGATTAAAATCCCGACCCTCTTTGGTCTGATGGGACTTCTTGGATGGCTCTTTTTTCCAGCAGCTTTTGAATCTCTACAGCTGCTTGGTCCTTCTGATTGGGTGGAACATCAGGGGCTTTTTTGGGGGACTTTGGAAAGAGAGTAAAGGGAATTTGGTAACCTCTGGTGATAATTGTCTTCACCCAAGTATCCAAAGTTATCAACAGCCAGGCTGTCTGGTGCAGTGAAAATCTTCCCTCGACTGCTTTCAGAGGTAAGAAATCGGGCCTCCATTCAGGAGCACTGGTAGAGTTGTCCAGAGAAGGAGTCTCTGGAGCCACAATTCCGTGTACCACCTCTCTGCTCCGAGGGGAGTATTCACCATGTGTGTGTCCTGAAAAGGCCCTTGGGACTTTTTGAACCACATTTTCCCACTCCTCTGATTCCTAGAGTAGGATCGTTGAGGAGTAGAAAAACAAATGCCTACAGCAGAAAGGGTCTTTCCATCTTTTTCTCACCTGACTAGTGTATCACTGACTTTGGGGCCAAACAAGGAAGATCCGTCAATAGGAGCATTGACAAAGGAAGACTTGAAAGGTTCCATGAAGTCACACAAATTCAGCCAGATGTGGCGCCTTATGGCAGCTCATGAACCTGCTGCCCTCAGCTCCATGAGCGATAAGCCCCATGGATGAGTTTGATATAGACTCTAGGGTGGCAAGCTGAGAGGCAACCTTTTCCCGCACCTTGTCAGACACAGCTCCGATAAGGGTATCCAATAACTCCTTTATCAGATCCCTTTGGAGTCTAGTGAAGTGTGCCATGAAATTCAAGGATCTAAGAGCAAAGGTTGATGATGCATAGACACGCTTCCCAAACCTGTCCATCATCCAAGACTCTTGGTTAGGAGGGTGGACAGTGGAACTCTCCTTGGCAAGTTCCTTTTTTGGTGGCCACTGCCACCATAATGGCATCTACTGCTAAACACTTTCCCAAAAGTGGTTGGCCTTCGGGAGCTGATAAAATTTTGTCTGACCTCCAGGGAATCGGCTCTATGGAATCAGGAGCCTTCTATGCCCATTGCGCAATTAGCTTAATAGGTTCGTCAGCGGGCAGGGTCACCCAGGAAGTAGATGGGTGAGCACAGAAAGCCTGCAAGAACATAGATTCTTCTGGGGATGGGTTTGTGGGCTTCCAATCACTCCTCTGTTTTAAGATTTCCAGGATGTCTCCAAATGAGACATCTTCAGGGGGTGACTGGGAGGAACCCTCCCCTTCATCGTAGACTGTGTCTTCTGTGACAGATTCTTCCACAGAATCTACATGCTTCCTCTTGCAAGTCTTCTTACAGGGTGGTTCCTCACTGGGAATCTCTGAGGAAGATTCGGAAGAAGAGGCGCCCTGAACAAGGATATCTTGCAGTTTTGGTGCCCACTGTCCCGATGTGAGAGATGGTGGCAGCTGTGGTCCAGAAGGTACAAATATGTGACATTCCGATGTAGACAGGGGCAGCTGACAGCCCACTGAGGCTAAAGCTCTCTCCATAATCTGAAAGGCAGGCCCACCCGAAGAGGGATGGGAGCCCGGATCTGAGAAAGACAACCTCGGAACCGGGGTCACACCCAGCTCCGAAGGACCGTCCTCCAAAACAGGAGATTGGGAAGAGTCTGAAACTGTCAGTGTTCTGCGAGCCAAGGACAGCTCTGAGGAAACAATAGGGAATGTAATTGAGCCCTCCGAACCAACAGCCGAACTACAGCCCCAAGAGTCTATCGATTCTGAGGGAATCAAATACATCAGAGCTGATCCAGGCACCGAAGAAGGAGCTTCTGATGGCACCATAACAGCTGCAACCGGGGTAATAGAAGTGATGGGCTCCATGCCTAGCATGGAGGTTAGAGGAGGAAAATCAGGAGGAGTTCTAGGAGAAAAGACCTCGACTCCAGATGGGAGGTAGATCTGAGAGGGTGCACGTCTACCTTGGAAAGACTTCTGGTTGATTAGACTGTCATCCCCGAGGGAGACTCTGGCCTATCCAAGAAGGGACTGGGAAGTTGACGCAGAAGGGGGTCTATAGAAGGGGAGTACCTTGTTCTGGGAGGTACAAATGTTTCATGCTTAGGCACCATAGGCTGTGGTGCTGAAGCTTGTTTGATGATAAGTTTTGGAATCTTACTCTTCGGTTCTGAGGAGACTGATAGAATTGAGTCTGGTGCCGATGGAGAGCTTGGCACTGAATGACTTCTCTTTTTATGTTCAGTTTTGGTGGAGGAGGACTGCGGCTTAGATATGACTTTATCAAAAGAGGAGTTTAACAATCCCTTCAGAATCAATTTATTTCGGCATTCTGCCAATGTTCTAGAAATAAAGCCTTGGCAGATGCTACAATTAGTTTCCAAATGTGGTGCACCCAAGCAATATACACATGAAAGAAGCCCGCCTGAATTGGGCATCTTTCTTCCACAATCCTGGCATTGTTTTAAGTCTGATGTGCCATTCTGCTTTTCTGCTGTTTAAAAGGAAAGCACACAAACTACACACACACACACACACACACACACACTGAAAGAACAGAGAAGAAAGCTACCAACAATGGTACAGAGAAATACCAAAAATGGTAAAGGAGGGAAATACCAGCTATGGTACAGGAGGAGAGTACCTAAAAAGTAAAAGGGATGGTAAAGTTACCAACAATGGTAATACAAAACACTGTTAGGTAAGAAAAGTAGAGAGCTGATTTACACACTAAATATGACACAAGAGAAAAAATAAACTATTTAAAAGTATAGAAACCAATTCTTAAGGAAAGAATATATAATTGAAGCACTTAGCTGGAGTATTAGCTGATGCGTCTTGTTATCAGAGCAGCTAGGGACGGCTTGCACCTGTCACCCTTAGGCTTTCGTATACTGGCCAAGGCTCTTGCCACCCCCATAGTGCCTTTTTTAGGCAAGGCTCAAAGGACAAACCCACCTCCATAGACAACCCAAAGATAAAAAAACTAAAGGTAATGCTACTCAATGCCAGAAGTCTAAACCTCAAGATGCACGCACTCAAGACTCTCCTCAGTATGGAGAAAATCGATGTCTGCGCAGTAACAGAAACCTGGTTCAAGCCTCCTGAAAGCACCCCAGCACTACCAGGTTATAACTCATACCATGTGTTTCGGCCCCAAAACCCGGACCGAAGCACAAAAGGAGGGGGAGTATCTATATTCATCAAAGATACCTACACCTCCAGGTTAGTGGCACTGCATGAAGCATCGGAAACCATCCATGTGCAACTAACAGTGGGCAAAATTGCCTTTCAGTTTGTAGCCTGCTACAGAACACCCTCCCTATTACAGGAACCCCACTTGGCATTCCTGAGAACATTGGAGAATATGAAGGTCTCTCCAAACACTATGTTATTGGGTGACTTCAACTACCCAAACATTGACTGGGAAAACTACTCAAGCCCAAACACCCTCGCCCAACGGTTCCTTGAATTTATAAACTCTAACGCAATGGAACAACTTGTCACCACTCCCACAAGAGGGAACAACATATTGGACCTGGTCATCACCAACAGCCCAATCCGCAGAATCCTTTGCAAATGCATTCTATGAGCACCTGCAGGAATGCATGGATCGTGCTATTCCAAATAAAACTAAGACTCACTCCTCCAAAAACAGGAGACCGGTCTGGTGGACCCCGGCCATAAATAAGCTATACAACAGAAGGAGGAAGCTACTACATGACAGAGCAAAATCCCAAAAAGGGAAGGCATCTCTGATCAGTATTAGCAAGAAACTTCGATCTCTCATAAAATCATCAAAGGCCAGTTTCGAAAGAAAAATTGCCCTAGACACTAAAGATAATCACAAGGCCTTCTTTAGTTATGTCAGAAACATGGGCGGAAACTCCCAGATATGCTCTGAATTGTTGCATAACGGTACAAAATATACCGAACCTACAGACATAGCCAACATCCTGGCAGACAGATTCAGCAAACTTCTCCCCTTCCCCAAAGGAGAAAATGCCTATCCCAACTGAATGTAACCTCCTGACATCACAGATGTACAGGTGAAAGCTGCCCTCTCCAAAGCAAAAACACAGCATCTATGGGACGGACGGTGTCCCAGGCTGTGTCTTACACGAGCTCCAAGAAGAACTGAACCCTCACATTAAGTCACTGTTCAAACTTAGCCTTACTACAGGATATGTACCCAAAAAATGGCGTACAGCTACAGTGGTCCCACTCCACAAAGGTGGTGCCACAACGGACCCCAGAAACTATCGCCCCATAAGCCTGACTAGTCTGGTCTGTAAAGCTATGGAGCGTATTATCATGGAACTCATAAACAAAGACATTGGGAGCCTCCAGACACTGGACCCTACCCAATTCGGCTTTGTTAAGGGCAGATCTTGCCTCTTAAACCTAGTTGATTTCTTTGAAACAGTTACCAAAGCCATAGATGAGGGCAAGGTAGTCCACACAGCCTACCTGGACCTCGCAAAAGCCTTCGACACAATACCTCACTCGGGCATCATAAATAAGCTTACCAGCTTAAATATCAACCCCTATATCACAAGATGGGTTGCAAACTGGCTCAGAGATAGAACCCACATGGTCGGAATTGCAGGTGCCATGTACGAATCCAAACCAGTTACAAGTGGCGTCCCACAGGGCTCAGTTCTGGGACCTCTCTTGTTTGGTATATACTTCTCTGAGGTACAGGC